>NC_046156.1:21794205-22041705 GCF_011064425.1 Rattus rattus
CCTCTTCTGGGTGGAACTCTGAGATTAATTTAGTCCTGTTTCTGCTGTAGGATTTGTGTTTTAGCTGAAGTCATGATTCCTCTTGATCCATTGTCCTACTTTATCTGAAGAATAGCACTGAAAATTGGTATTATGGGGATGTAGGTAGAGACAGTAGGGATATTGAGTCTGGTTAAGATTTGATGGTATATTTCTAGGGTTCACGGTCAAGTCTAGGCATTGAGTTATGAGTGACCATTTCTGTGTATTGGCATTTAATGCACTGACTGCCATTCAACTGAGCATGGTTATACCATGAATGTGTTTTATGACTCTCCATACTGGACTTTCTGTGGGTTGTGGAAGGAAAACAATGTTTGCAATGTGTGGTGTGACAGGCTAGTTTGGTGATAATTCTTATACTTATCAGACATATCAAGTTATAAGGCCAAGCATGTTGTTTCATGTTCCCTTCTGTGAGTGACACCTAATAAATTCCATACACTCCATGCATCGTGCAATGTAATTGTTTTGCCTTGATAAAATCATAACGAATAGAATTAATTATATTGTCCGAAAGTGTGTGTGTGAGTGTGTGTATGAAGTGTGTGTGTGTGAGTGTGCGTGCGTGCGTGTGTGTATGTATGTATGTATGTATGCATGCATGTATGTATATATACTGAAATGGTTAGATATTACAATTGAATATAAGTTAACAAAAATTTTGGTCAATGCATGCTAATTATCTTTTCTTTCTTGAGAAAATGATTTTATAAGATGTTTATCTTATAAAACAGTGGCCAAATATTACAAAGCCTAACTATGGAGAAATAATTATCATTGAAGAATATTTATTATAACATTTCTAGTTCTTTTGACATTTATGGTATTAGTGGGATCTTAAAAATCTCCAGTTTGTAGTGATTTTTTCATTTACTGTAGACAAACTGTATACTTTTATTAAAGTACTCTGGTACTTTACATTTTACATTAAATTTTTAAGATTCAGAATTGTTTATGTCCTTCCTGGGGAGGATAAATGGTTTATATTAAACTGTCTAATGTGTCAAGTAAGCCAACTAAATAATGTGACTTTGAAAATTCCCTAGAACTGTGTGGCAAACCCGAAACTATACCGGTCTCCATCTTCTTCTCTGTGTCTCCTCTCCCTTCCTACGTGCAGGCTCATGACACACAGGCTGTCTAGACTTTACATACTTAGAAACTAAAACAGACGTCCATATTCAATGTAAGATCAGTCGCCCACAGCCAGAGAATTCTACAATGGACAAAAGCCCCAATAACACTTGCCCTCTGTTGACTCCAACTCATTTCACAAATTTCATTCTTCTTAGGCTTTTGTCTCTGTACACAGCCCCTCTGTGCTGAAGCCATCCTTAACCTCTGCCTACATCCCCGTAGCATTTGTCCCTCGTTATGCAGCAGAAAACAAAACAAACAAAACAAAACAAAATGCCAAAACCACACAGAAAAAAGTCTTTCTTCTTGGGAAAACTCAGAATAAATAGACAACTTAGTCAGATAAACAGATCATATAATGAACTTTTAAAAAATGAACGACTGAGGTTTTTTTTTTTTTTTAAAAAAAAAAAAACAATTTAAGCAAAAAAGAAGTCATTCAGTTGAACACCTTCTCATGAAAAGAAACAAAAATGCTTATTTAATCCAATCCTCATAGGAAGTTCCAGAAACTTGGTAAGTCACTCCTGGCCTCTTATTCAGTGTCCCTGTCCTCAGCCCATGTCTTTGTGGTTACTGTTCCACACTCTGTTCCATACCTTGGTGAGGAAGAGCAGAACCATTGTGCCAGAATATTCAACTTCAGTGTCTCAAAGCGGAGTTTGAGTTTGAACTTTCTGGATATGTGGGGAGCACACCCAAGGGAAACGGTAACACAGTAATGCGGCAGTAAGTTATGCAAAGTAAATCACTCATTCAGAAAATACCTATTGAACACAAATTATGAATCTATTCTGGATGTAGACCCTAAGTACAAACGGATGAAGTATATATTAATACAAGATATAAAAATGTATTTTTATTCATAGTATGCATTGTTTGAAAACAAGCCCTAATTTAAAAATCATGTAATGATACTTATTTTTTTAAAAGATAGAAATGTAGGGTTGGGGATTTGGCTCAGTGGTAGAGCGCTTGCCTAGCAAGCACAAGGCCCTGGGTTCGATCCCCAGCTCCGAAAAAAAGAATAGGAAAAAAAAAGATAGAAATGTAATCATAAGGATTTAATGGTAACAATTACTATTTTATTCAGACATGACTGAATGGATTTATAAGGAAATATATTGAAGAATGAAAGTGTGCTATAAGGAAGCATACATCTAATAATAGCATTCTTTGAGAAAGTTGCACTAAATCTATATCCAAAGAATGAGTGAATTTTTCTCAAGTGGAGTTTGGAAATTTTATAGACTCGCAAATTTAAAAAATCTGTTGCATTTGAGGCAGAGAAAAATAAGACATCGTCCCGTGGTTGCATAAACGTGAGCGAGAGGAAGGTGGCACAATCCCGAATCTGACATTTGAACAGGAGCAAGGGCCCTGAAAGGCTTGCCTTTAACTCTACACATGGACCAAGAGACTTCACGGAAGTATCCCAGAAAACAGTGCGTTGTTGGTGTTGTGGGAGAACAAATGCTACTTTAATTCTAATTTGCAGAGTGAAGAGGAAGACTACCCAATGAGGCTTGTTCCCCAGAAGAGAGGCTGGTAGACCAAGGCTGGACTGCAAATCTTAGGGATCTCTGTGAGGGGAAAAGTCATGGGTTAAATCAGAAAAGCAATTGCGTGTAGAATGATGGGCTAGAGAAGAGCAGGAAGTGGGGCTCACGCCAATGGACTTTGGGCAATTCTCTTGAAAAGGGAATATTTACAGTTCTACCACAAATGTCGATAACAGCTTTGTACGGCCTATCTGTCTGTAAAAAGGTGTCAGAGGCTGTGCTTTCCTCCAGGCTCACTATGGAGATGGAGTCTCAATCCCTGCGAGGATCCATGGGCCGAAAAGGAAGGAAGCAGGAGTCATAAGGCCAGGAGTCACAATAGCCACATGAAACGGCAGCGTTCTGTGCGACAGGCTGTACCGAGCCCGGCGCTCGCGTTCCTTCACGTGGTCCTCATGGGAATAGCGTGCTGCAGTGTAATCTTTATTCCCATCTGTCAGAAACCGAGGCTCGGAGAGGACAAACAACATACAGAGGTCGCAGGTGCATTCGGTGGCAGAAACGGATTTGAATGCCAGGAACACTGCCATGGAGTTCAATCTTAAGGCGGCATCAGCGTGGCTTGTAGTCTCAAGTTTTCTGGCTTATTCAAATTCTCGGGAGGAGAGAAGCTCTGAGAGCCCTGTGCCAAACATATCCCTCAACATGTTGAATATTGGTGTGCTCAATATTGTCCTAGCCTCTAGGAACTAAATGGTCAGTGCTAGCAGAATCCTCAGGCAAGGTCATAGTGAGGAACAAGCATTTAATCACGAAGCATGCATATCATAAGTATGCCGAACATGTCCTCTTCCAACATCCTTTTCCTGCGGTGTGCTTTGAGAATGTACTTGTAAATTTTGTTTATCGAAATCTGTATACAGACAGGACTTCCCAGAAGAAATTACAACTTTGTTGGAAGAGTTAAACAGTCAAAAGAAGGGACCATCACTTTAGGCGGTCTCTTAAAGGACTTCTGTGAAGAGGAGGCACAAAAGGGGACAGCGGGAGGTCACTGGGTCTGACTGTGACCCAAAGGAGAGAGACTTAGGTATTGCACAGGTTCAGTGGGTGACGTGAGTGTTAATGGGCTCTTTTACCTCAAGGTTGTTCATATAGATGTGGGTTTTGAAAAAGATTGCCTGTCACTTTACAGCAAATGGATGTGGCAGATGCCGGAACAAGGGTGGTCTCGTCAGAGATCTTTTCCAAAGCCAGTGGCGATGTGGATATGCTGATGGAAAGGTTATTGATTCTCAGCCATGAAATAGTAGGGAACATAAGTCAGAGTGGAGGTAGTAAAACAAAGAGAAGGGAACGGAGTTGGCAGGTCTAAGAGCTGCTTTTGTGAGCACTTGAAGGATAGAATTCAGAGGACAGGGCGAGCAAACCCTTGGGAAGTTTCTAATGCCCCCAGTTTAAAGAAATACGGCTTTAGTCACAGTGCTAACAACAAAAAATACGTACTTTCCAGGAGGGGTTTCTGCTTGTGTTTTGAAGATGTTGAGTTTTGAGGAGACTCAAGTAGGCACAAGCTTCTTTCCATCCGAAAGCAAAACAAAGACAAAAAAGCCCCACAATGGGAGGCAATGTGTATCTTGTGTACACTGTCATTTAATTAACAGCCATGGATGAAACTGTGCACAGAGAAGGAGCCCGAGGTGAGACCAACATTTAATTGCTTAGTGAAGGTTAAGGAGCTCACATAGACACAATGAATGTCCAGAGAGATGAGACTGAACTTCTTGACAGAGGAAAAGGAAGGAAAGGAAGCTGCCCCTGCTATTGAAGTAAAACGAGAACGCTCTGTGGGGTTAGCGAGCTGCCATGCCTAGGAAAGCACACCAAGTGATGGCGACAATACAAGGCACCGTGTCTGCATGTCCACCACAAACACACGATTTCCTTCTCTAGCCCCCATGATTGGGGTGCAAGAATGAGTGTGGAGAGTTTCCTTAGACCACAATGGTCTTCAAGGTAACTTCTCTTATGATTTCTGCAGATGAAATTAACCTTTCATGATTTAAGGCTATTTACAACAACAACAATAACAACAACAACAAATTAGTAAAAGGCCAATCTTAAGGGACTCAGATAGCATTTATAGGCTGTTAAATATGTGGTGCACAGTTTGAATAAAAAAATACATCATTTTCATACTAACAGGGTAAGCTGAAGTTTAGACTTTAAGTTACACTTTTTTTTTAAGTATCTTTATTTTTCATTTGGGAAGAGTTTGTATTTTTGGCAGATAGGTGGCTATGTATCTCCACATGTTCTATCGGGCCAGCAGTTATTGCGCTCGGGATCCTGGTATGGGAGTGAGTACATTTCCACTGAATTTTCCAGTTCCAAGAAATAGGAGTCATCAGGATGACAAGCTTCCCAGTTGAGACAAATAAGTCTCCTTAGCTCAGGAAGTTAGAGCCCTCTGCAGTGGTGAAGCCAGATTACAGAGGCTGCATCTTAATGAGAATTCAAATAAGGTACCCAGGTCTTCAGTTGCAAACAGCTATGTAGCGTTCACATAGCTAGAGTTGTTCTCGCTTCCAGTGTACCCAGCAGGGGAATACCCTGCAGTGTCTAAGCTCAAGCGCTAATGTATAAGGGGTTTCTGAGGCCGAGCCCTTAGAATCCTGTTTTAATCAGTACCACAGCCAATTCTGCCGTGTTTTGTTGACACATCAAACATAGACAATTGTTGTGCAACGTGCCTCAGGAAAGTCATGACATTATCCTCTAAATGTTCCTCAAAGAGGAAGGTTCGGAGGTTGTCCAGTCCTTTTTACTTTTATCTTAGGTCAACTCATAACACCAATGGTTGTGTTTGTTTTAAAGGTTTGTAAGGAAATTGGAGCAGCAGTTAGTAGAGGGGCTGAGACCTACGGAGCTAGGCAAAGTGAAGAGCCGTCATGGAAATTTAACAGTTGAATTCGTCAGGAATAAGGAAAACCTGACATCTTTCCATGGGATCCGGGAGAGTGTAGTCCTCTTCAGATTGCAGCAAACAGATACCAGATAACCGGAGCTCCAATGGGCAGCACCACGGTGCAGACTCACACTATCTGTTAATATTGGAGGATTTGGTCATTTTCTGTCTGTGTTGAGGACTCTTGGGAAGTTCACCGAGTCTCACAAAGAGACTAACACTAAGTATAGATTAGAGTGGACATTATCGCTTTAAGAAGCAAATGGAAGAGAAGAGCAGATTTGTGGCTTGGAAAGACTTTGGGCTTATGCTAGAATTGGCCTGCCAGTCTCTTCCCAGGAGGGTCCCCTGACTGGATTTAGCATGAGGTCTCTGCCTCCTTCCCAGAGTCAGGCAGCCATGTGGCTTGAGCTGCTGGCTTGGCTCAGTTACTTCTGGTGTATCACCCTATGCTTGTGGTCAGTTCTCAAGTATCCCAGCAGTACCACCAATTTCTGCAGCTCCTCCTCTCCCCTTCCTCCTCTCCCTCCTCCCTCCGGCCCTCCCTCCTCCCTCTTTCTCTCTCTCTCTCTCTCTCTCTCTCTCTCTCTCTCTCTCTTTCTCTCTCTCTCTGGAGTAAAACCTTGGTTAGTTTGTTTTGTTACATTTTGTTTTTTTCTTACTTTGATACTTCTGTTTTACTGAGTTACATGAATCACTTTCTGTCCATAATTTAACTGAAAGTCACTGTCAAGTTTTAGTCACAAATCAATATTTTATAAAACCTTTACCATTGAATGTTGGCTCTGTTATTTCTGACCAGTCCAATATAGCAGAAAACTATCAAACTGGTTACTGAGACTAGACCTTAATATCAGCAGTTTTGACTTCTAATTTTTCCTGAAATGTTTACTTTTGAAGGAACCACTCCATTCTGAGGAAGCCAGGCAAACCCCTGAAGAGTCCATTTGCATTATCATAGACAATACTAACTGATGAGGTCTGAGTCTCCTTCCATAAGTGATTGACAGGCATGTAAATGAACCAATCTTTAGACGATGTCAGCATTCACCTTTATGTCACCTATGGGACTAAATTAGCATTTATCTTTATGTCACCTATGGGACTAAATCAGCATTTATCTTTATGTCACCCATGCTTCAGGCAGATGACAACTGTCCCCTTTAAGTCTCATTTTGTGGCTTTTGATAAGAATGAAGTGATAGTTTTTATGTTGTCAGTAACTTTTGGATGTTTCATTACTCAGTGATAAACAATTGGAATAAAGATGTTTACTGTTTAAAGTGAGCTTGGTTGTTCCTTTCTCTTTGACTGTAGGTGATCTTAGTCTATTCAAGATGAAGACTTTGTCAGATACGTGTGCTGAAGATCATTTTCCCAGTCTATGACTAATATCTTTTCCTTAGCAAGTAATCTTGTCTACAAGAAAATTTTAACTTCATGTAGTACAGTTTAATATTTTAATAGTGTTTTCTGTAACATTCTGAACAAGACTTGTATACTCAGATATCTTAATATCTTTACTTCAAACCAACTAATTCTTATTTCCCATTGATTTTTTTGAAAGAGGACGGATTCTTTTTTAGCTTGACTGACATGAACTTTCAGAGAACCTTAAAAGAAGCCAGTTAAGTACTTTCGATGCAGTTATTTTTTTTCAAACTGTGTCGATGATTCAAAAATCCTTTTATTTTTCTCATTAATTTTTTATTTATTCACTTCACATCCCTATCATATCCCCCTTACCATTCCCCTCCCACACAACCCTTCCCTTTCTCCTTCTCTGAGAAGGGGGAGCACTCCCCAGTGTCCCTCCATCCTGGCACATCCATCAAGTCTGTGCCGAATTAGGTGCATCCTCTCCCACTGAGGTCAGACAAGGCAGCCCAGTTAGGAGAACAGGATCCACATGTAGGCAACAGATTTAGGGACATCCCCACCTCAATCGTTGGGGGACCTGCATGAAAACAGAGCTGCACATCTGTTACCTATGTGTGGAGAGGCCTACGTCTAGCCTATGTATGCTCTTTGTTTGGTGGTTCAATCTGAGAGCCCTGAGGAGTCCAGGTTAGTTGACTCTGTTGGTCTTCCTGTGGAGTTCTTAACTACTCTGGGCCCCTCAATCCTTCTGCAATTCTTCCATAAGATTTCCCAAGCTCTGATCAATATTTGGCTGTGGGTGTTTGCTCCTGTTTCAGTCAGCTGCTCTGTGGAGCCCCTCAGAGGACAGTTATGTTAGGCTCCTGCCTGTAAGCATAACAGAGTATCATTAACAGTGTCAGAGATTGGTGCTCGCCCATGGGATGGTTGGGCCAGTAGTTAGTTAGCTTCCCTCCATCTCTGCTCCATCATTGTCTCTGTATTTCTTATAGATTTTTAAGACATTTAAATTGTGTAACTATATAATAGTGGAGACAATACCTTCAACAGACATTTTATGCCACCAAATAAAAACTTCAGTGCCAGGAATAAAATACATCTTGTTGAGTCATTGGCCAAAAACATCCCATGACCACCACAACCTTCTGAAAAATCACAGGCTATTGGTGTCAATCCTACTTTTTTGCTCTATTACTTGATGGTAAGATAATAACTTTGGAAGTGCAAGTTATGGGTTCAATTTCATGGACTAGGTCTTGAATCCAATTTTTTAATGATCACTCCCATAACACTTGTGCGACTGTCGCATCAGTCTGTTTTGCATAGTGGTTAAGTTTTTAGTTGGCCACCAACTCAGCTTTCCCATCATTAGTGGCATGCTGCTGTCTAGTATTCATTGGAAGGTACTTTACATGTAACCAGAGCAGAAAGGTAATCTTCAATTTCATCCATCCACAAACGCTGTGACTTATAACAGAGGCCTACATGCAAGATACGTTAATGCAATATTTAAGATTTAAGGTCTACTCCATGAGATGGCCCCCATCACTGACCCTTCAGGAACTTGAGGTTAGATAGGTCATGGACCTATGAGAAAATCTATTGATATTTTGCTAAAAGAACATCAATAAAGTATCTCCCAGTGGCATATTGCTATACTCATAGGACAGAGCATTGCTGAATCCTGATTAGGAAAGGTTATTCTTACGGCAATGTAGTTAACAAAAGATTCACAATTGGGCTATGTGTAGAAGGTGAGACTTAGGAGCGCTCAATTAGGATATCTTCTTTCTCTTTGTTCAGAAGAAGCCTACTCTCCTGGATCAAACTGACAGCGCTAGGCAGTGTGAGAAGATGCTACCCAAGTATCAGCCTTTGCTTTCACACTTGTTCATTTTCCAGACCATTTACATTTTGTAGAGACAGCTGTGGAAATTTCTCTAGCATGTCTCATTTTTAACAACAGTGGATTAAAATAATGAAATATTAAGCAAGCTTTGCACACACAATCTGTGACTCCAAGCATAAGAAAGCATACACTAAAAACCATAGTTAACATTGAAGTTTTATTTAAAAAACTGGAAAAGTAAATGTTAATGTTAGAGGCTATTGATGTAATATTAAGGGAGAATATTATTTATGTTTCCCTTTGTCTTTTTCAAACATCCTTAGAAATTCTGAACTTACATTAATTAGAGTGAAAAAAGAGTTTGAATAAGACAAGTTTCTTTTAAACAAACAAAACCAAACAAACCCTCATCATTTGGAAAAGCTATTAGTGCAATATCCATGTTCCTCTAAGTGTGTGTGTGTGTGTGTGTGTGTGTGTGTGTGTGTGTGTGTGTAACAATAATAAAGAAGAGAACATGAATTTGAGAGTGAATACGTTGAAGAGGCATGAGAGAGAGGTATGGAAATGGTATAAATAGATACTCATGTATGAAATTCTAAAAAAACAAAAAATAAATTGGAAGAAAAGATTATTTGATTATTAGGTGATAATGAGTTGATTTTACAGGTGAAATTGAGAATTTTTTTTATCTTTTTTCCATATCATATATTGTAAAATGTTTTTATCAGCATGTCACCATAAAATATTTAAAGGGTCAGCCCTTTATGTTAAATTGCACCTGTACAGATTTAATTGACCTTGGATATAATTCAGGAAAATATTTATCTATACCAAATATGTACGTGCATCTTTCTTTGATGTTGTTCCCTAAGTAATACGGTGTAATAGCTATCTACAGAGTATTTATATGGTATTAGTTATCCTGTGACCTTGAGATAAGTTAAGCCACATGAAGGTGCATACAGATTACATACAAATACTACCATGGTACCTGAGTATCCCAAGGGTTTGGAATCTGCGAGAAGTGGAATTGTTGTTTATAAAGACTTGCCCTCAGACACGGAGGGAAAATTGCATTTTTTAGATATGCTTTTTATATTTGCTAGTACAGACATTCTCATGTTGAGCTGCATGTAGATTGATTTTATTGTTTCCAAATGTGAATTTTTAAAATATCAAAAATCTTTAAACATAGCGTCCTAATTGCATCACATACTAGAAAGTTCATGCAGCAGCTCCTTTGGCCATTTTGTTTTCATTGTTTCCAACGCTGTAAAGAATGTTTAAACAGCTCCAAGCAGAACATCAGCTGTTTGACAAGAAACAACTCCTATTCATCTTCCACTGAGATAGGGACCAGCATAAAGTAAGCTCTCAGGGATATTTTAATAAATTAATATTTTAAAATCCTGGTATTATGAAGAAGAAAACTGACAAAGCTGAATATTTTAAGATTATTAAAGGAGGGGATATAGAGCTTCTTGGCAGTTAAAAGCACGTTCTTCTTCTGCAGAGGAACTGAGTTCAGTTCGTAACCCTCATGTTGGGTACTTTATAATGCCTGATATTTTATCTCCAGGACTATCTGATACTTATGGCCTCCACGAGCACCTATACATATATACACATACTCTCAGACACAGCTCATATACATCATTAAAAAATAAGACAAATGTTTAATAAATAATTATTAAAGAAGAATAAGTGTCCCTTGATGGCTTATTTAAGTTATGGCCTGCTAAGTTGACTAGACATAGTAGCATGTAGGGGTTTGGGAAATAAGGCAGATCCATGCAAAGAACCTCATTAAGTGTGTAATCACAATTTCATGATGTGCTTAGAGAATCAAAGAGTCTCTCTGAGAAGTCAAAAATTAATTTAGAATGGAATTGAAAGTAGGGGTACATGTTGCTGCATAAAGGATTCTGTATCCCATCAAGCTCCTTAAACATGTGTCTGAGCATCCTGTCCTCTGCCCATGAAATGAGAAACAGCATCAGTCTTTAGTTCCTGATACTCACACCCTTGGGAGCATTATTACCTCATCGTCTTTGCTCTCTCAGAAGAAACAAATAGAAGTGTATGTGTTTGAATCAGGCTTTAACTTTCCAGAAGACTGACAAATAAAATTTCAACATAGTCAGATATATCCTTCATCTTTTTGTTCAAAAGGAGCCCGCTTTTCTGGGCCTGATTGACAGCTTTAGGCCATGTGAGAAGTTGCTATCCCAAGGGTCTCAGCATTTGCTCCATAGCTATTCTATTATCTGAGTGATCAATACATAATAATGAAGGTTCCTGTAGCATTTTCCACTCTTTATTAATAGTGGTTCACATAATGACATATTAATTAAGCTTTATAAACAAAACCCATGACTTCAAATGCAGGAAAATATATATTGGAAACTAATTAATATAGAAGATTTATTTTAAAACATTGCAGAAATAAACGTTAATGTAAGATGCTATTGATGTAATGTTGACCTATAGTATTTTAGTGATTAAAATCTCACAGTTCTAAATTGATACCCATGAATCTAAAATGATTCATTATACAAAATTTTAATGTAACCAACAGTTAATAATAAATAAATACTAAGGAAAATGGAGATAGTCTTTTCATTTTAATTTATTTCTCATTTTTTTATTTTTGTGGTGCTGGGAATAAAACCTTACACATGTCAAAACGGTGCCCTACCACAGATCTACAATCCCACCTCAGGATAGGATTTCTAAAATTACTATAAGACCCAATGGCTTTCTCTTGCATCCCCATGAGCCTGAAAGTAAACATCAAATCCATGGCTACACACAGAGAAACATGCAGAAGGTATACGCTGCATAGCAGTGAGAGAAACATTGAGAGGTAGATTTACAAGCAACTCTACACATACCAAAGCACCCAGCAGTGTGGTGGGGTCCCCAAGCACAGGCAAAGGCTCATGTCCTCAAGCAGAGACAGTAGACACAGAATTCAGATAGTGGGGCTGCAAGAGCAGAAGCCAGAGAAGAAGGCCAGTGTTGGTGGCCCTTCTGTGCCTGCCACACCCTGGTAATGGAGGAACAATCCTGGGAGAATTCTACCACAAAGCTATTATAGCAGAGAGAGCGGACACTCATAGGGAATTACATTTGCAGATGCCCGGGTCCCCTCTGACTAAACAGTTAATAACCCCACAAATCACGTGATCAGTGACAGGAGCTGACTTGCACACTGAATCAGTGGATACAAATATACTCAGGCAAAGACTGGGGGACGCTGATGGAAGAGTGGCCTGGGCTCAGGAAGGAGACTCTCTGAGGAAGGGTACACTCTCCTCAGATCCTCAGAGTTGGGAGCAAACACCTTTACCTGCTGAGACATCTCAGCAGCCCCAGCCAACTAATGTTTTATAAAGACGTCAAAAATATTCATTGGAAAAAAAACAGCCTCTTCAGAAAGATAGTGCTGCAGAAATTGAATTCCCATGTGCAGGAGAAGGTAATTAGATTCATATCTCTAACCTTGCACACACACACACACACACACACACACACACACACAAATCAATAGAAAGTAGATCAAAGACTTTAATATAAAACTCGAGATGCTGCAACGATTAGAGGAAAACAGAGAACACATTTCAAGCTATAGGCGTAGGTAGAAACTCTGGTTAGAGCTCCAATAGCACAGGAAATAACTAAGAAGTGACAAATGTGAAATTAAAAAGCTTCTTCTGCATAGCAAAGAAAACATTCAGCATACTGAAAAATGGTCTACTGGGTGATAGAATGTTGCCAGCCATACCTATAATATGGGCTCCTGTAATACATAAGAAGTACAGTGTTGTTATTCAGGCAGCTTAAGGACATATCATTGATGGAGGAAGAGGTATATTGAATAAGAAAAATGTGAAGTATACCAATGAGAAAATTCATAACAAAATGCAAAACTCAGAGTAAGTAGGGGTTTTAAATACACTGAGGGCAACAGAAATGTCTCTGTTTTTCTACTGCTTACACCAAGAGGGCATAAGGAAGGGTTAGTCTTGGACCAGTTGCTGTGATGTTAAAAGGAGAAGGGGAATAAGCCAGTATTTACTTTATTTCCACTTTCCATATGAAAGGCAGATCTTCAAAGTGTCCAGGAGTAAAACTTTGCCAAGAAGAAATTAGGCTTAAGGTGGCCATAAGGGAAAACATAAAAACCAAACTTCCACACATCCACTCTGTGCTGCACGTTCAGCAGTCACTGTTTTGAAACACACTGTACACTCTCTAACAGGCTCTGAATAAGTTAAATGAGTCAATGAGGTCAAGGAGCTTTGAGACACAAGGCTCATGCAATCCAAAGAAGTTCAAGATATCATTACTTTCCCAAAAGATGAAGTCGGGGCTCAGAGGAGGACATTCAGCTATAGTAGGATAAAACGAACATGTGATGCAGACTCTGTGACTTACGCCCAAGTCTACCCCATCTCCTAAGCTACCCAAGTCTACTCCATCCCCTAATCTATACAAGTCTACTCCATTTCCTAAGCTACCCAAGTCTACTCTCCAGTCCCTAGTCTATCCAAGTCTACTCCATCTCCTGAACTATCATATCCCTTCTATTTTGTGGTCCTCTAAAAAGTAGAAGTATACGTTCATACAAATTTCAACCTATGACATTCAAAGAGGCTATATATAAAATATCCATTAACACTTTAAAAGTTAAAAATATTTTTAACTTTTAGGGCAAATAGCAAAGGCTGTTATTCAAAAGGCAATGTTTATATACACACACTCCAGAAACTATTATGCAAATAAGAAAAATGTAGAATATATTTATAAACAGTTTTATCAATAAGAACATTTACAATTAAGTGATAATTGCTAGAAAACCTTATAATTTTCAGAAATCCATGAACACTGATCATAACTCAAAAAGTGTTTGAACACAAAGTGCGAACATTTTTCCACAAGTATTTTGATATCTTCATGTTTCTTGATACAGGAAGGTGTATGTGTTGCTGATGGTTGAAAATTACTCAACAGGATCACTGTAAGAAAGTTGTTGGTGGCATACACTAAAATTCTGTTGTTGGTTCGTTTCTTTGAAACCCCATCTTGAACGAATATATACAATGTCAGTTAGAAAAATAGCAGATGCCGAAAATTTGATATATTGCAATTTTTGTATAGAAAGGAAACATTTTGAGAAAATAAATTTTTTAAAAAGGAATAATTTTTGAGAGAGTGTTAAATTTTTAGTATTAGTTGAGAAGGGAGGATTTATAGCTCCACATTTCAAGTAGAAAAATAATCTAAAGCCTAGGGTGGTGGCTTTCTAAATGAGAGCTTGTGCAAGAGTGAGAACCAGAGCTCAGCGTCCTGGTACCCATGTGAAAGCTGGTGGGCATGGCAACCCCTGTAATTCCAGCGCTTGGAAGGTGAAGCCAGCACATCCACACTAGCTAGGTCGACTAGCTACAGTCAATGAGTGCTAGGTTCAGTGAAGGACCCTGCTACGGTAAACAAAGAATGGAGAGCAATCGAAGAACAAACCAGACATCAATCTCCATCAATCTCTGGCCTCCTCATGGTTCCACTCACCTGTGCCCCCACACTTGGAAATATCACACACACACACACACACACACACACACACACACACACACACACACACACAAACATACATACATAAATGAAAGAATAACAATATTCTGAATTTTCATTATTGTAAATCCAATTGTGGGATAATATGAAATAATTTTTTCTCAATCTCAGCCTAATTTCCATCCACTGAGATGACCACATGAAAATATATTCAAAATTAAACATTGATGCCAAAGACAGGGATACAATGTTCAACAGTGTTTTCAACCCTTCCATATCTTCATAGCCTGCCTATGAGTCTGGAACAAAGAGGGTCTTCGGTATTTGTTGAACCAATAAGTAATGGACTATGTGAGCTCTAGTTAAAGAGGCTGAGAAGGTTCATCTGGACAAAGGTTTGATGGAACAATCGCAATGGCCGTTAAGGAAAGAAAAGGGTATAGGTAGAAACTGACCGAGATCCTTTTCGAGGAAATCCTGAGGAAGTAAAACGCTATTTCTTCTTTTGTATTTGGATGTCATCCTTGGAGTGGTTACAATGATCTCAAAATGGAATAGGAACATTGCAAGCGTGAGTCCACTGCTGAGTGAGGTAACATCAGACTGGAGGGAGATGCAGGCAGGTGTCTGCTTTAAGCACTTTTAATGAAGCGTCTTTCGGATTCTACAGGTGTGTTCAGTTTTCTTTATTGACTGTGGTACATAGTTACTTCTTTTCGCAGCTCACACATCTTAGAAGAATTTCAGTGGCATTTCTGGAATGTACACCTAAAGAATATTGGTTTTCTCTGTTATACCATCTTAAAGGCTACGTTTTTGGTTGATTTCAATAAGGATGGCCAAGAAATTCAAATGAGTTATTTTAAACTGGAAGTTAAGAGTAATAAAAGCCTAGTTTTGAGAGAAGTAGATTGTCATGGTGAGCTATCATACGTTGCTGGACTTGCACGTCTCAGAGATGCTCCCTGTGCAGTCCCGCTCTCCCAGTGTTTAGTGTTCTCTGTCAGAATCCCCATCACGTTCCATATTTACTAGTAGCTGTTTCACAAGACTCCTGTTCCCTGGAAAACTGTGAGCTCTGTGGAGCAGACACAGTCTAAGCACAATGGGTCTGACAGTCCAACACGCTATACTCAATAAATACATATTAGCTGCAATCCTAGAATAATATGGAACCACTGAACCAAACGACAGTTGCTGACAGACGCTGCACTCAACTAATGGGATAGGAAACTGAGAATCTTCCTGTTTTTAGAAAATGTTGGTAACAATGAGCATCCCAAATGTGTAAATACACAGCCTATGAGTAAGACAGGATAGGTATATTGGGCAAATGCTAAAGAAATAAGTGCTGGGCAGAGAGATCTAGTGTAGGAGGAATGTCATGGCTGCCTCTGCATAAAAACCAGTTCATGTTGTCCTCTCAGATACGAACTTTGGGACCTTGATCACCCATCTCCAGAGAGATAAGATGGACTCACGGGACAAAAGACAACTGTCACCACCATATTTTCATGGTGCCTTGCTTATCACAAGGCAGACAATACTCTCAAAAGACAAGTGAGGGTACAAGATTGGGGTTCTGTTCTCAGCAATAACCGAGACAGCCTTTTGTACCAAGTGATTTTAACTCCTGCATAGAAAACAGACTGGAATTGTTGATCACACTAAGACGAGTATCCTGCGCACACATTTATTTTTCTGTAAAATTACTTCGAGTTCAAGGATTTCATGCATGAACATACCGTCTAAATGTGGCAGCGATTTATATAAACACTTCAATTCAAGACAGAGGACTAGCCCTTTGTCTTCCCTAACCTTCTCCTTATCTCCTGTGAACTAATGTGAGGCCGTTGTTCGAGTCGGAAGCACTCAGGTTCTGCTAGCTCTAACCACAGTCCTATCTGCAACCTCTTTTCTTTAAAAAAAAAACAAATGCACCATAGAGATGAATAGACTGGTTTCTTTTATACTGACGATATTCAGAATTGATGAGCACGGCAGACTTGCTCTTTACAGTAAAAGTAATGACATTTTCAAGGTAAGTTGCTGTCCTGCTGCCTACCTGGACAGAGATTACAAGAATGGTAACAGTAATTACAAGTGGGCTTGCAGGGGAGAGCAGAAACTCTGACTAGAATTACAGCAATTATTGAAACCCTCTTCTCACAGTGTGATTGTCACCTCCGAGATTTCAGATTTCTTGCCAGGAAGGTTTTAAGCCTCTGCACAGAGCCCAAATAGAAATAGAATTTATTTATGGACCTTAATATTTAAAGTTCAGTGTCCACTGCAACTAACAGAGAAAGCATGAGTTATGAATGTCCACCTGTTGTCATTATGACCTTGAGCAAACTGTTTCCGGTTTGTTTGCCTGTTTTCTACTCTGTTGTAGAGGTGACCTTGTATCTGTATATTCGATTGTTAATTGCTGAACTGGCAGGGAACTAAATGCTCACAGATTCTGGTATTGTCATTGTCCTATAACCCATTGCTTACCTCCTGTTTTGTAAATCCTAAAGAAAAGATCACACTGTCCTCTATCCCTAGACTGTTTAAGAGTTGGATCAGATGTATCTCAGTGCTGATTGGTTGTTAGAAAGACTTGATGGCCAATAGCTATGGCAGGAAGTGGAAGGTGGGATTTCCAGGCAGAGAAAGGGACTCTGTTAAGAAAGAAATTAGAAGGACTTTTTGACGGGAGACACAAGAGATGAGAGACTTGACTATGTGTCTGGAAGGTATAGCTAGGCATGTGATAGGACAGAGCTAGGTGGCCTGATTAACTTAGTTAAATGAGCTATTTGAGAGTCTGCCCAGTTAATGTCTAATGATTGAAATATTAACAAGCCTTGGTTTCTTTGCTTTTGACTGGTGGGTTACCAGGGTCCTACCATAATCTGTGATGTAGCTTCACTAAAACTATATGATTATATGAAAGAGCTGGGGTGGTAGCTTTATGGGTATAGTTGCTCATATGCTAAATGCTTAGTAAGTGTTAACCACGGTGCCTAACACCAGGAAAGGGGTCTGCAAAATGCAAGCTTCCACTTTATTTGGGGTTTGAAAAGGACTGTGAAGGGTCCAGTAGCTCTGTAGGTTAAACAGTAACCGAGGGCTTCTGTGGGGACACAGGCAGTAGGTCTGTCTGATTTTATACTTTGCCTCTCGTTTCTCAGTTCATTCCACTTCTGGTTGCTATAAATTCACCAGCACCAACAAGAAAATGGCCTTACAATTTTTATTTTAGGAAATATCATAAGTCCCAGCAATTATGAATTATTTATTGTTTGAAAAATAAAAATATGTTCCAAAGCAGTTTTGAAGGTGGCATAGATAAGAAGTTGATAGCAATTCTTGTTGTGTGCTATGACTTTGGTAAAACAAAAACAGAAAGAAATGATGCAGGACTTAGGATAACATGCGCAGTACTAAGGCCGGCTTTTGCTTTTTTTCTTTTTACAGTGAATTATCACATTTGAAAACTTCACTTAAATGTATGTATTGGTTCATACTCCAACATTTGCTTACTCAAACAAGTAATGTATGCACTTATGGGTTTTAACGTGCTCCAAAATTCTAGTAAATATTTTAAATACTCTGTTATAAAATGCATCTTAGTAATATTCATAAAATAAAAAATGCATATAATACAAGAAATACAGAAAAGAGAATATAAAAAAGAAATACAGATATAAAATATTCTTTAGTTGAACTTGTGTGCATGGCTGCATAAATGAGAAAAAGTAAATATGACAATGACAGTGAAATCTTAAACCAGATTCTTTGGCTCCAACTGGACTAATGACCACAGATCCCAGAAATCTTTCAGACCTGAACTAACTACAAAATCACCCACCCTTGAGGACTAGGTAGCCATTACTTCTGAGCTCCTCTAACGAAACAGTGACTAAACTTTAATCATATTGCATAGTTCAAAAATAGAAAAAGAATACATATATGCTTATGAAGAGCTGGTACTGCAAAGTTCTAGCTTCCATCTGCTTCCAGAATGATTAGCCGGTGATTAAAGACTCCCTTCTTCATCTTTGTAATCACCAAGTTCACATTTCTCTAAGTGTATTGTTCTGATGCAGGAATCCAGCATAGGCTAATCCACCTCAGTGTAGATTGCCTCTCAGTGTTTTGTGTAGGTTCACCCGATGCCCCAGATCTAGCCTCTTTCCTGTTCTAACTCAGCAGCACCATCCATAGCTTCAGATTAGTCTAAAAGGATGGAAATATAAAGGAGACTAGCAAGAACAAGAATCTGAAATGATTCTTTAGTGAGACAATGGCTGGACACTAATGAGTTCTCCGCGCAGCCAGCTGTCCTCCAAGCAAGCTACAAACATCTCAAGCAGTGGAGAAGATGCTTTCAAAACATCCACCCTATGAGGACACAGAATTGGAAGCCGAAGTTTTACAGTACTGGGAAATGACCTTCACACAGAACACATCAAAAATGCAGAATTCATTAAGAAGATAGACAAAAACTAATTTTCAATTCTTGCCTCATGGTAATAAAGAACACATTCTAAGTGGGTTTTATGGTTGGTTTAATATAATTTTTATTTTGACATCTGCCAAAACTGAGGTGCAATAATCCTTGAACACATTCACAGTTCAGTGGATATTACCAGTTGTGTCTGCCCAGAACCACCACAATCATCAGCACGCAAACACTCGTACAACTGGTGTAACTAGTTATTTTGGCCCTTGTTCAGGAGATAGTCCCCATCATCTCAGACCAAGTTAAGTAATACATTTTAGACCACTATAGATTAAGTTGCATTTTATAGTTTTTTGTTTTTTTGTTTTTTGTTTGAGCTGGGGAACCGAACCCAGGACCTTGCGCTTGCTAGGCAAGCGCTCTACCACTGAGCCAAATCCCCAACCCCCATTTTATAGTTTTAAATAGGAAAAATCATACGTTATATATTCTTTCATGATGAGGTATTTTTCTTTGAAAAATGATTTCAAGATGCCAGCACTATGTTACATTCCTATCAAGCTTGTTTTCCTTGCTAAATATCTACCATTGAGTGTATACAGGATGGGTTAACTCTTCTCAAAATGGCCTAATTTTACTATTGCTAATTTGGGTGACTCAAATAAAGTGTTTTGGTTGTTTGTTGTTATTGTTGTTGTTGGTGGTGGTGATGTGTGTGTGTGTGTGTGTGGGTGTGTGTGTGTGTGTGTGTGTGTGTGTGTGTGTCTAAATTATTAAGTGTAGAACATTTGAGTTGCATGGAGGGATGCTTAAACTGGTTGAAACTTGACTGGACCAGGATTGACTAAGAGATATGCTCTGGGTGTGTCTTGAGGAGCACTCCCTGGAAGAATCAACTGAGGGCAAAGGCTGTGTTGCAGAGTGGGGTCACCTTCTGTCGTTGCCCTGCATGTACAGAGGTCTGAGAGAAAAGCGATTTTTCCCTTAGCCTCAGGCTGGTGAATGCATCTGTCCTGTTGCTGTGGCTGCTCTGTCTGGAGACATCCTTTGCTGAAATTGAACCCAACTTCTTTGGCTTGTCATCTCAGCGGGAAGGCCAGGAAACCATGGAATTCTTCAGACTTTTGACTTCCAAGGCAACCAGGCTTAGGAAAACGTAGCTACCAGATTCTGAGTCTGGCTAATGCGATGACAACTATTGTTGGACTACCCGTACCCAGACCACATCCTGTAAGCCAATCTCATAAATCTCCTTTGAATGTATGTTCCGTCTATTGGTTCCGTTCCTGCAGAGACACATGGGTTTGTGTTTAGTATTTTAAACATGTGCAATAACATGGTTACATCACGACATCTGAACCCGGCATGTTGGAGGACTCCAGCTGCACTTCATCTTCTCCAAAGTTTAGGTGGCGGTCAGTCCTCTGACTCCTAGCAGCCCCAGTAAAAGTCCCATGAACCATAATGAAACTGCCCAGAACACAGTTTTCCCAGTTTCCGGGGGTTCCACGAATAGGCCTATGCCTCACACTCATCCTGTTGAGATGTGGTTGTTGTTTGTGGAGCAAACGCAACAGACACGGAATTAAATTAGGGCCGTCTGAGCGAAAGGATTCCTGGAGCCTACAGATCAATACACTTATGTCATCAAGTCCCATAATGCAATTCTAAGCCGGCTAGAAATGTTTTTGTTTTGTTTTGTTTTGTTTTGTTTTGTTTTGTCTTTTAACTTAGAAATGTACAATTAGAGGAAAAATCTGGTTTTGGTTGGAATGATAGTGAAACGGAACAAAGCACTGAATAAACACATCCAGGACGTTCCTGAAGAGGCTGGGGTGCGTGTGAAAAAGGCATTTTAAGTCTTCTCTCTCCCTCCCTCTCCCTCTTGCTCCCTCTCGCTCTGTTTGTCCCTCTTTGAGGAAAGCTGCCTTAGGCGACTGTGCGTGCAGCTGGAGGCAGACCTTACAGTTCTCCTCAGTAGCAGTAGAGTAAGCTGAAGGTGGGGCAGATGCCAGATGTGGGGTTTAGAAAAGTAAGAGGAGGACAATGCTCAGGTTAGAGATCACTGGGTTTAGCAGAGACAGACCTGCGGGAGGGTTCCTTTGATGCCTTGTAGTCTAGGACCTCTGCTCATTACCGTTAGCATTTGTGCTTTGGGTAGTAAGGGAAAGAGAACCATTAGCTGTAAGTTCTATTTTTCAGCGAGTTACAGAACTCTGACCAACTTCCTTCGTGGGTATAGAATCTGTAGTCACACAACTGTTCTCTACAAACCATGTGTTTTCCATAGAAGCTGTTTATGAGATGATGAGGTGGTGTAGAGAGAGAATATGCATACTTCCTACGCAAGTGTGGTGACCTGAGTGATACAGTGAACTTTGAGTGGAAGGAAGAGAATCAACTTTCGAAAGTCATCCTCCAGTCTCCAGAGCTAGGCTTTGGCATATGCACATCTACACTTATATACAGCCATTATGCAAAAATTAATAAATTAATTAAAATAAAAATTGTTTGAGATAATGGAAGGTAATTTTACTGATATTATATATTCTATTCTTTCTGCTCTTCCTACTTACTGCTTTTCTTCATGTATCCATACCCTTAGGACTGGAACTCCTAGAACCCCAGTTCTCAGCACAATGGCACTGGGAGAGAAGATTTCCACGGAGAGTCATAAACAATCTATAGAAGACCTAAATCCAGGAGCAAGTTGTCTGGACAATAATTATGGGAGTTATACAGAGAGATGTGGGGTGGTTTAGACTTGAGGAGAAGAAAAAGTGGAAAGGAATTAATATTGAGAAGACATTGTTGAATGTACATTCAGTGGAAATCTGATCAGGAAGGTCCTTATATTTTATCCCAAAAAAATTGGATGAATGTTAATACCACACAGGTAGATGAAGTAAAAACAAAAATCACTTGAGAAAGGAAAAAAATTAGTTTTGTTTTAGTTTTATAAACCTATGATTAAGTAAAAGGAACCATTTAATACTCGTTGGTGGTTTTGTTTCTTTAAGATTCACAAAAAGTTAATAGTGATAACTAGTATCTAAGCATATTATGAATGCATATTAATAAAAACATAGGATTACTTGGGGACATTATTTGGAGAATCTGGGGGAATTTTCCAGCTTTTCTGTTCATCAACATACATCTCATATGATCACAGCCCCTCCCCGGGTTTAGGAGGTACCATGGGAAACATCAGAAATGTCTGTCTTCATTGCATGGTAAATTTACCTCTGACATTGACTTCCTTTCTGGTATGGCTGTCAGGTCTAAGCATAGCTGGGAACATTCGGGCACAGGAGTTAGCTCCATGTAATATATATACCTGGCAGTGAGGGATCTGTTTTCGTCCCAGATATTCTCCCCTCTTGGGAAATACCAGTTCCTCCACTGTGAGGTAACAGTCATAGTGTCAAGAAGAAAAACTTAAATAAAACAATCTTTTGTCCTGGTTACTCTGAAGCCCTTTAAGAAAAATACCCAGAATGCTATTTTTAGTCCTTCTCTTTTTTATAATTCCCAAAGAGTCAATAATAATAACTTGGCAAAGATTTATTTTGTTAAAAGTTCCTATGATTTCAAACTATTTCTTCTTTGAAGGTCACGGGTAGGAAGAACATTTTAAAATTCTCTTTCAGTTAATCCGTAGTCTAAAGTCTTTGGGGGGGTCATTGTTTATGGAGGCACACCATCACGGACTGGTGGTTGAACTCATAACTGAGTCTTTTCTTTCTTTTAATTAATTGTCTTTTACTAAAGACCTTGCACGATTGGCCTTCCAGCTGCTGCACAGCACCTGTGAAATCAGGCGACAAGGCTGAATGGTTTTTTTGTGTTGCGAGCGAGAAAGGAAGGTGACAGCTGGATTTACTGCTGCAGAGCAGTGGCTCTCCGTTTGAGGTAGAGTAACGGAGTGGAAGGGGGAGGAGGAAAAATAGAAGACAGACAGAAGACAGATTTTGAAATACCAGGAGAAAAAAAAGCAAAGTTAAGCCAGAAAGTTGTTATTAAAAAGTAGTTTTTGTGGTACTTGCAAACTACTGTGACCCATTTCTGCCCTCCATACATTTGTAAGCCAAGAGGAGCACTTTGCTTCAATTTATCATGCTTAACGGAATTTCAGAAGCGAATATAAGCAGTATGGCCAATTCCCAACATGCTGGAATATAAATGATTCCACAGTGCCTGCCCCCGTCCATGCCTCCACCTGCTTAAATTAGCAGGAAGACCTACCTGAACTATATATGCTATATGAAGAAAAATTTCTATAGGTCTCAACTGGCAGAGATGTTAGGAATGGAATCAAAACTACAACTCAAAGGAATCTTCTCTGGGACCCGCCAATGGCTGCTCTCCGGCTGCCTATGCAGGGGAAGTTTAAACTTCATTTTGTACAGAGGTAGGAGACCATTGAGCACGTAGAACCGGGCTATCAGAGTGTCTTCTACAACTCACGTGCATTCTCCATACTCCCAGCCAGGCTAAAGGGCAGGGCAAAAGGGCACTTGTTAAATGATGCTCATTGTATCAGCACAGCATAGTTTCATGGGAAAGTGAAAATTAGCTTTTGTGGAGATGGAATCCTCAGTCATTTTAATAAAGGAAAGAAATAGTAATTTAACTAGGTATGCACTGAAATGAATGTTTATGTCCCTCAAATTCATATGTGGAAAACTAATTTCCACCAGGATGTAGTCTCATGGATGGAATAAATTTCCTTATTGAAGATACCCAGTCACTCCCTGGACAGTTTTGCTATGTGGAGAGCAGAATCTATGGATTAGGAAATGAGCCCTCATTTAAAACCTAATCTGTTGGCACTGTAACCTAGGACATGTTAGGCTTCCAAACTATGAGAAATAACATTTTTGTTGCATGTAAGCCAATCTGCCTCTGGTGCATTTCTTCCAGTATCCGTCTCAGAATAAAACAGGAAAGGGCATAGTCAACATAGCAGAAGATGACTGACAGTTCAGTAAGAAGAGATGAGAAGGATACCGGACATCTTGGATGTCATAGAAGAGGACTATCTGCAGCTCTGCTCTCCGAGAACATTCTGTCCTTTATTGCAAGGTGATTATGACTTGTGTGGCCATAGAGAGATGTAAAGGGCTGCCTGCCTCCTTATTTTAAAATGGGGGAGTCAAGGAGACTCCTACAGAGACTGAGGGGGGTACAACACCTGCTGAGCTGTAGGGGTAGGATATTTACCACAGTGAAGTCCTAAAGATGAGCCCAGCAGCCAAACCTGGAGCATTCAATCCAAAAATGACTGCATCGCTCTTAGGCCTTTAGATGTAAAGGAACTCATACTGTTGGCTTTGACTTCATTCTGGACTTGTCACTTCTCTCTCCTCTCTCCCTTTTGGGACAGAAATTTTTCTCTTATGCCTGTTCTGCCCACTGTAGTTTATAACTATATATGTAGTGTTTGATTTCACAGCTGAGGACAACTTTGCGTCAATGAATCATATCTTAATCTCCCCTATCACATTTGATTAGATGATATTTAGACTTAACGTTCTGAGTTGATTGTAGAATGAGTTAAGACATTCAGTGAGCATGATTAGGTTGGACCAACTGTGTTTTGCATGGGACACAGATATGATTCAGGGCAATGGGGTCTAATGTCACAAACTGAGTGGCTCTGCCTTCCTATAACTCATTGAATCTCATCTCCGCTGTGAAAGTTATTTGGCAATGAAGTCTGTGATAGGTGAGTAGACATGGAGTCTCTGAAATTGGACTAACATCCTGACAGAGCAGGTACCAAAGAGCTCTCAGGCCCTTGCGCCACATGCAGGTAGAGAGTGCAAGTCTCCAACCCTACATATGCTGGACCTCTGACTTCGAACTTCTAGTATCTAGATGTATAAGAGACACATTTTGTCATACATAACTCAACCCCTCTCATGATATGAATAAGACTGAATAGCTATGAACTACTAAGAATAGGCACAAAATAAATGACTCTGACCAAGGAAACAAAACAGCATGGTGCAGAATCGTTGGCATTTCAGATCTTGTTCTATGGCGGTTCACTTGAATAAATTTGCCAGAAATGCTCTCTCAGTACAATGTGGCTCTCTTTTCCTTCATAGAACATTGTAAGCTTTCAATCTCCCCTACTTCCCAGGGCACTAGGAAAGGGATAATTTATAGCACTGAAAATTTACTGCCATTGTGGTAAATTCATTTCTGCCCACAGAGACAGCATCACCTTAGGCTGTGTGTCTGTCTATCTGGGGCTCTGCCTCAACTAGCTTTGGCTGATCCTTGTAATAGCGTGTGCCCTATAGTCTCCACCTGTGGGAGCCTGGATGCTTGACCCTCATAGAGTACACTATGTTCCAACTTTTTACCACTTTACTTCTGACACTTAAAAGTGGTGACAGCTACTTTCCATGGCTTGGAAGAGAATGTCACTTCCTTTAATCCGTGTGTAGTGTAGTGTGTGTATGAAGAACCTCTTCATAAAATGAGTAAACCACTTTAATACTATTTAGTTGTATTTATTTTCCTATTGGTAGTAGATGATAGAGAATAAAACATTTCCTCCAACTCTTTCCTCTCTGTGCTATCCTTAATGCTATCCTAACTGGTTCTACAAAAATATGTTTTGTAAATAGAAACAAGTTCACAAAGGGTGTAAATATGCTTTAATGTAAGCTCTTCCAGCCCTTCTGTGGTGTTCTGGAAGGGTTCATACACTATGTTTATTCCTGTTCATTCTAGAACTTCTAGTATTGTCTGGTGAAGTGGTTGGGTGCAGTGATTGAAGAACAAGCCCCGGGAGCCTGGAAGGGAGGATGTCCCTTGTCCCCTTCTTTTGGTGACTTCTTGCTTCACACTAGCTCTCCACATTCCTTTCGTTAGTATTTACCTGACATGGCTTTCATCTTTTGTCTGAGAACAGAGTTTTTCTTTGTAATCCAAGTGGAGAATGATCTTAAGCCATTACATGAGTTTAGCCCAATTGTCTTCTTTGATAGGAACATTGTTTTCTGTCTTGTTAATGTTAAATTCCTTGGGAGCTTGCAAGTTCTTTATGTTTCTTCTTGGTGTTTAAATATGCTTTGCCTTGACTTTGCATTTGTGGAAAAGAGGTCAGTATATTGGCTCCTCTAATTTTGGTCAACAATACACCTCACTCAAGATTTTAATATTTATTCTTGGAATTGAACTCACGGTCTTGATTTGCCCCCATCTTTTTCAGCAGTTAAATAGATTTGAGACTCACCACAATTTTCCCCTGTGGATTTCCTAGTCAGTTTTTCCCTAAATGTTTATTTTTTTGTTTCAATCAAGTATATTTATGTGTATCTATGCGTGGATATATACACATGTGTTCAGGTACCTATGGAGACCCAGAGGGGGCTTTGGATTCCTTGGAGCCGGACTTACAGGTGGTTGTGAGCTTCTTGGCATGGGTACTAAGAACTGAGATGAGCCATTTCTTACTTTCTCTGTTCATGTCTTGATTGGTTAAGCTTCTGTTACCTTGTTTACCATCAAATTTTTTAGAACAGTTGAGAGTAATTTCCTTTCAAACCTTGGTATTCAAATTAAAACTTGGTGTTCTCTTTAAATATATGTTGAAAATTTTCTCGATTTCAGGGAATGCTTTAAAATATTATATATCTACATATCTGTTTTTTCTCTTTTTATTTCAATTTATTCTTCTATAAGTTCCTGGTTCATTATCCAGGGCCTTATCTTGCATATCTGTGAAGATATAGTGGAATATTCTTGGCTTTTGATTAATGTTTTCATTCTCTGTCTGTGAAGAAGAGAAGCTAAATGAGAATTTTGGTCATGAGATGCAAATATCTTCTTTCAATATTAGTGACTAGATGGGAGTCAGACTCCAACCCGTGTGTAACCGACAGCCTTCCCCAGGTTGCAGATGTTAAACTGAGCTAGGGAACGGTCAAGGGCACTGTAGGTTTTTTTTCTGTTGAAGCATGAAGCAGAGGCTTTGCTCGAAGCATCAAGTATCAGCATGATTGATAGGAAACACAAGCCCCTTTAGATGGGGATACACAGAGAAGTATTTCATCTACAGGCTTTGAACTGTAAATTCAAAAATTAACTTTAATTAGATATTTGTCTCCTAAAAAAATGACAAAACTTGGATCTGTTACTATTACTTTCAAATCAATTTCTGGGTTTCTGGAGTAATATTTATAAGGGTTCAGGTTATAAAATATTAATTCTCTAGAGCAGATATATGGCACTGGCAATGAGAAAGAGTGAACTGGAGTGTCTCCAAAGGAACAGGAAAATAAAAGACCCTTCAGCTTTCATGTAGCTGATTTATTCCAGATAGGTATAGGCATGAAGTCAAAGAATAAAACCATGTTGTCAAACAAATTCCTAACATTACTGGCTTAGACCAAGCCCGGAGCTAAGGGAGAGCAGCCAGCGCAGTCCTGTGCCAGATATCTACTTTGGGTTGTTTTGAGTGACATTCGATTTTTCAGTTCTTACTCAGAAGGGCGTGGCCCATGGCAGTTTGTAACTCACAGGCATGAGAGCATGGAAGAGACTCCAGGTCCAGGTTCTGCATGACAAAACTGAAAAGGAATTCAAAGGAAGTGAGTGGGGCCTGTGAAGAGTGCCAAGAGGGACAGCAACTTAAAATTCTTCAGCTGCTCCGTGAATTACACATCAGCCTTTCTGTGGATATCACACAGTTTCCCTTTTCTGGGGTTTCCTCTTTTCACTCTCTGCCAGAGATAGGAGATAAGAGAGCACTTGTGCCGGCACATACTGAAATCAATTTTGCCAGGAAGTACAGATCCTAAAATGAAACTGTCTTGACCCTCTCATAAAAAGAGGCATTTTCAATTGCTTGCTGATAGCTATGAGGCATACATCATTTTTCATACTCATAGCCTTAGTAATCTGTCAGGTGTCTGGACATTTCATTACCAGAAATATTTTACCATTTATCTGCTCTTCCAAGTGCTGATTTTTTAACACAGAGACAATAGGTATTAACCAGTCAGTAAAGGGGTATCCTGATATATGATGTTTAAGGCAGGTGTACTGGTATCAGAGAATGTGATTCTTCTGGGCTGTGTACTAAATTCTCTCTGAGCATTGAAAATTGGTGTCATACAAGTACATACCCTGTAGAATTACGCTGAGGAGTAAATTTTTCCTCATTTAATAGTTTCTACATGACTGGATAGTATGATACGTTTTATGATATCAGTATTAAAAACTTTAAAAGATGCTATGAAGAAAGCGTGAAAAGGGGACAGAATGACAGGGTGGCACTTTGGATACAGTTGTCACACAAACTGCTCTGGGAAGATTTTGTTTGGGAAAGGACTTGAATGAACTGAGGAAACAAACCGTAAAATCACTGGGAGAGAGGGTTACGGGCAGAGGAAAGAGCAACGGTGAGGGTGCCAATTTGAAACAGTAATGGGTTACGTTGAAGAAGCTGGCATAGTTTGTGCTGTGTCCTTCTGTACTTGGTCCTTCTGGAACAGAAGAGAGGGAGAAAAGTGGGGAGAGATAGAGAGAGAGATGGGGAGGGAGATAGTGAGTGAGAGAGGGGAGAGAGAGAGGAAGAGAGGGAGAGGGGAAGAGAGGAAGAGAGGGAGAGGGAGAGGGAGAGAGGGAGGAGATGGAGAGAGAGAGAGGGAGGAGAGGGAGAGAGAGGGGAGAGAGGGAGAAAGGGAGAGGGAGAAGAGGGAGAGAGGGAGAGAGGGAGAGAAGGAGAAAGGGGAGAGGGAGAGGGAGAAGAGGGAAGAGAGAGAAGAGAGGGAGAGAGGGGAGAGGGAGAGAGGGAGAGAAGGAGAGAGGGGAGAGGGAGAAAGGGAGAGGGAGAAGAGGGAAGAGAGGGAGAGAGGGAGAGAGGGAGAGAGGGAGAGGAGGGAGAGGAGGAGAGAGAGGGAGAGAGAGGAGAGAGAGGGAGAGAGGGAGAGAGGGAGAGAGGGAGAGAGGGAGAGAGGGAGAGAGGGAGAGAGGGAGAGAGGGAGAGAGGGAGAGAGGGAGAGAGGGAGAGCACTTGATTTCATGGATAGATAGAGCAGATAGAATGTGAACAATTTTCTTGAGAGACTTAGAAACCATTCACCATCTAATTTGGCCATCACCCCAGTAAGATTCAGGTCCTCTGTGATGCAAGGCAGCAGTCTTCCAAGTACCATCTTGGTCCCAGTGTTGACAGCATTTTTGGAATCTTGTAAATAGTACTCATTATTGGGCTCCAGGTCAAGCCCTGGCAGGATATTTGATCACACTGTGATCCCTGAGATTGTGTTATTTACTGAAAAAACAAACAAACAAAAACCCCAACTGTTTCTAGTTACAGTGTGGCCCAGCCCTTAGCACACACCTTTCATCCTATACACCTTTAATCTCGTGAAGGTAAAGTTAGCTTTTAGAGACAAGTGCCCATGTCTGAAATGATATCTAATTGAGTAGCAGATCAAGTGATGAATCAGAGAAATATTTGATAGGATATGCCCAACTCTCGTGAGAAGAAAGAAGAAAGGGAAGCTACTTAAGGGGCAGTGCAGAGAGGGGAGGCAGTTTTATTGGAACAATTATAGAGAGACAGGTTGTGAGAGAGAACAGACTAGAAATAAATGAAGACAGAATGATCCAGAAAATGAGAAGGAGCCAGCAGACTAGAACCTTGCCACAGTTAACAGAGGCTGAGCAGAGCAATTCAGAGGCAGAAAAAAGACACCAGATTGAATCACTTAGCTCGGAGAGAGGTTTGAACCAGAACACCTGAGTTGTAACAACCTGCCAAAGATCAGAAGGAACAGGAAAGGGTAGTTTTATTCAGCAGCAAGTCTCAGAGGGGGAAAACATTCTAGACCTAGATTAGATTGTACAGAAGCTAGAAGCTTCCAGGACTAGGCCTAGGTTGGCAGACAGAAGCAGTGAGCCTTTGAGATGACATTTACATCTGGAGAATAAAAGTTGCTGTTACACCAGACCCAGTGAAAGAGAAATTCTAAGAGTATGGCCCAACATTTTGCTTTAATCAGACTCCTAATGTACATTAAAACCAGACCATCAAGGGAAGTGAGGTCTTTTTTCATGACAGTTGAACCTGTCACTACTAATAATCAGACATGACCTCACCAGGTTCATGTATGTCTCTCTCTTCACTCTCTTTATATATGTTTACACATATATAGTTGTGTGTTTTCATATATATATGAATGTTTTCATTATATATGTATATAGTGAATATATATATACATATGTGTTTGTATACGAAAATTATTAAAAGCAGAAGTGAACCAACATTATCCTGCTTATAGATTAAATGATCTCACATAGATTAAATGGTCTTTATAAAACCTAGAAAAGAATCCTTCAACCACCTATTACAAACAAGTGCTAAATAAAAAGGTAAGAAGACAAGTATTTTCCTGGTTCACAAGATGAGACAACAATTGGGTATGTACATGCTTGGTTGACTGAATATGGCTTTTTTCATGATGACAGGAAGTTGGGGCTCAAGGAAGAGAGGGGTAATTCTGTTTGGGAAGAGCAGAGACATGGGTCCACTTTCCTAGATGTGACATCGATACAGAGCCAAAGCTATCTTTAGTCTAGAAATCATGGAAGAGCTGGGATTACTGAATTCCTAAGAAGAAATTATCTTTGTATATGTACACGAGACCTGAAAGTGTCAGCCAGTTAGCTACCTCATCGCGTGCAATAAGAGGCAGACGGAATTCACAGAGGAAAAGGTAAGTCATTAAACATCGAGAACAAGAAAAATGAGGACAGAGCTGGGCACAGATCTCAAGGGGCCTTTACATTTCTAGTGTACGACCAACATCAGTTTCCCTACTTTTCTCTAACTTTTCTGTTTTTGAAGGAAGTCTGGAGGAAGCCACGTTATTTTAACAATAGCAGGAACGAGGGAAAGAAAAGGCAGAAGTGCATCTGGAAGTTGAGCTCAGATCGAAAGACCCTTCAGGGGTCAGCTTTTCCTTCAGTTCTCATCCTTTCCTTTTCCAGCCGTTGTCCAGAATGACAAGCGTTCAGCCTTGATAGAGCCTGTGGGATGGGCGGAAGTAGGGTGGGAACGGAAACAAAATGGAGGCAAAGGAGAGAGAGAAGGAGCGAGAGAAGCAGGAAGTCCCTTGGAGATTCACTGTTCTTAGGCCTGGCAGCCGGGAGCAGAGTTTTTGACACTAAAGTAACCGAGTCTTAGAGTTTTGAATCCTTTGTGGCACATTATTTATGACTGAGTTCTTTGTAAGTAGTTATTTTTAATGACTTTGTTCCCACACTAAGCCCTTGGTACCACTGTGCCAGCACAGCCTTGTGAAAAATTGACCACTTTGTTCTGTTTATAAAGGATGACGGATTTACAGCGCTGAAAATAAAACCCACAGAGTCCATAAAGCCGACATTCCTGGTCCTGGGTCTTACCTTACTCCACATTTAAACAGGTTTTCCTAGCCACAGTCATAATCATGGTTTGCTGCCCTGCTCAAAGATGGAGGCTCGCAAACGTTGACACTCTCTCCTAATTAGAGTCAAAAGTATGGGCTTCTCTCAGTTCCTGTTCTCAGATTTCCTGGTAGGACAGCAGGCATGATGAGGCTTAATATAAACATTACCAGTGTGCATTACCTCTCAGTAGTTTGAGGTTTGAAATTTTCCACTCTTAACAGACACTTAGCACATTTCCAAGGAAAACAAAGAAGCCTTACTTTAGCACCATAATGTGTAGTTTCAAATATAATTAGATTGCGTACACATAGTCACACTCAGGGAGAAAGAGGATGTCAACTCCTAATTTGCTACCAAAAACATTGTCTCCAGTTATTTTCCAGAGATTAGAGTGGTAACTTCTGTAATTGAAGAGGGGGATAAACAAAGTTAGCATCAAATTATAGTCTGACGAAACTTTAAATTCTCCATTTTAAGGTCTGCATGAACTCATCTGTCATGGGTCCCAAAATAAGTAAGTGTCCGAGTGCCTGAGATGGAAACAATGGTATAGTTAAAATCATCTACGTAAATAAGCAAATGAGTCAAGTGCCCAGAATGCCTCCTGCTAGGGGCAAAGCTAACTTATGAATAGGCAAGTGTCCTACTTAATGTCCCTTACACACAGGAAGATTGCTGAACGGTCACAGAAACACACACTTTGGTTCTCTCTGTGACATAATAATAATAATCCTGTGGGTAAAGTATGAATAACTCTGAGTTCTATGGGTTATGAGTCCTGATTAGATTTGTTGGTGCTGATGCTTTAGACCTTGAATAAGACCTGAACGAAATCAAGCCGGTGAAAATTCTAACACGAGTCAGGAAGGAGCACACATGCCCCCACTCCTAGCTGAGGAGCTATTGATGGTCGCTTTGGCGAGAGTCAATTTTCCTCAGGGACGCGCCCCTGGCTAGGTTGCTCATGCCCCAGTGGGTGACTTTCCACCCAGGAGAACACAGGCAGAACGAATTGCACAAGTAGGTTATAAAAGCAAACAAACCAAACCCAAAAGAGAACAGGAAGCAGAGAGGACAGGGTTCTGGAAGGAGGTGGAGGGCAGAATGGGTATGATCAAATTACAATGTATACGTGGATGGGTTTTTAAAAGAATAAATGAAAACAAAACAAATCTAGCAATTGAGACGCACGGAGAGAGAGTGACATGGGAGACTGGTTGTCTGGAAAAAGCAGTACGGAACAGGAGACAAGGTCAGGGCTGAACAAAGAGGACCAAAAAATGGGACGCCTTACATTCTTCCTGTTTTCTTCTCTTGAGACAGGGTCTCACTGGCTGGACTCAACTCACTACTTAACCAGGCTGGCCTGGGACTCAGAGATTGATCTGTGCCTTCAAAGTACTGGGATTAAAAGCATTTGCTACCATGTTTGGCCCTCAACTTATTACTATAGCGTAAAGATTTGCCTCCCCCATCTCTTACTTCTCAGCTCTCACCCATGACTACTGCAGCCCATTCCCCACTTGCTCACATCTGTCCACCTTGAGCCGCTTTCCTGCTTTCCTGCAATTTAAGCCTGCTGGCAATGCTTCTGCCTCAGGGCACTTCAGCTTTCTGAAATGATCCTCCCTCCCTTACAGAACTAAGTGTTTTCTCATTTATAACTCTTTGGTCCAAAGTTTCACTTGAGTAAGTAAGGCATTTCATTACCACTTTATTTAAACTTAAATTTAAATTTAAATTTAAATACAATCAAATTCATTTAAATTTTTTCATTGAGTCTCAAGACGCTCTGGCCCCTTCCGTTCTCAGCTTTTTACTTGAGTGGTTATTATCCCTTTTCAATGACAGTTATATATTTTGTTTCTTTATATTAGTCATTCCATGAGGGACTAAAGTATTTGGTGCAAGATATGTAGTTCCCTAATAAATAGTAATTACGATTTTTCTTAAAAGACTTTTAAGTCATATCAACTAACATTTAAAAACCCAACCCATTGTGGATGCTCATTATGGATGTTTACAAAAATCAGGGTGTCCAAGGAGAATAGCCTAGAGGTACAGATACAGGTCAATAACTGTTCAGAACTAAACAGGTAGGAAAGCAACCTGGGGATACAGGCTCTCTGGAGAGATGGATGTCCCATGCTATGGCCTCATCGCTCTACAGAGCAGTTAGCCAGTTACATCTGTACCCAGGCCACAAAAATGTCATAGTATAATGTTTAGTAGCAATTACTTAGGAAAAAAAACTAAAAATGGATTGAATAGAAATTAGCAACCATTATTTCCTTAAATTTATACCATATTCACAAATATTTCAAAATCTCAAAGATACCCCATGGAAAAACACATCTGTCTGACGAATATTGATGCTGCTGATATGAATTTCATTAATGTTCCATATGTGGTTTGCTGTTCTTGGCTTTGGGGACTCTTTAACAATTCTTTGCAAAGGCTACTGTGACTTTATGTAGGCCAAAGAATCACCGTGGACATTTTAACTTGTCAAACTTGGGTCATGGTAAGAATTTACACGGTACAGCCAAAGAAATGGATTGGTTGAAAGAGATCAGTCGGTGGATCATTCCTTCTTTCCCCTTTGAGCTGAGAACTATTTTACACTGAGACCTTCAGCCTGCTTTGTAGGTTGTCTGAGACCCAAGTCGTATGACGGGATCACAATACATACTGCTGTCTACCATGCATTTCTTTGGACAGCTCTCTGACTTCAAGCTTCTTTTACTGGGGAAATAAGTTGGGAATAAAAAGGGAAATGTGTAGGCGACCAATAGCTTTTGTAGATAATCCTACTCTAATGAATGGACTCAAGACTGTCTCCTAGGCTGACATGAGTCATTTTACATTTAGAGACACTGAAAGGGCTTCTGAGGCACCAAGGACTCATATTCCTCTGAAAAGCATGGAGCTATTTCTTATGGCTCACTGGAGAGATCTGATCACCAGAATGACACACCATTTCTTGAACAGGGTTCTCAAGAGGCCTATAACTGCCCCTTGGCCCTGTTATTTGCAGATAAAACACCTCACTACAGCATGCAGGTGGGAGAAAAACATCTTTAAAAGAGCCAAAGCATTCAGCCAGGAACATCTTAGAAATCCAGACTGCATCCATGAGGTACCAGGGTAACCACCCAGAGTTAGAAGCTTGTCCATAACATTGTGTCTTATGCTATCTCTCCTTGAGAAAGGTGGTAGCCTTCCTTTCAGTTAAAATGAACCAACAGTTAAAGCATGTCTTCCAAACCCCAGGAGGATTGAATTCTTCCACTATCTCCTCTTGACAAAAATGGTATGAGATATGTAACAGTGCTTACTGAAGTTGCTGAGGGCCTGTGACATCCAGGTTTTTAAATTACACTTACTGTTGCTTTGTGTCCTATTCTCTCTAAGCTTCATCAGCATCCCGGGTGTAGCACAATAGAGTTCAGGGGCCAGCTTGAGAAAAACAGAACTCAGTTAAGAACATCTGAAGAGCCAGGCTGAATAAATATTCATAAACACATTCACACTACCTGCATCAGAAAGGGCTATGAACTCCCAAACACACTTCAAGGTCAGTGATTCTCTTTCATCTGTTTCCAGCACTTTGCATAGCTGGCAGCCCTCCCTTCTCTGGGGAGAGGCAGGACACCAAGAGAGCACCGGGCTCATATTCTCAGCCCGAATTTCCATAATCACATCAACAGATGGGATAATAATCATTCACTGAAGTTGATGCACAGGCTTCTGGCCTAAGGAAACTTCTTCCCAATTCTTTTCAGAATTGTTTCTCCTGGCTCTTTAGATATAAAGTGTTCTCCCTTCCAGGAAACGTTACAAGTTAAGGTGATTGTAAAAGAAAGACGTGTAAATCCCATGACATTGGAGGGCACTGTGGCTGGCCCACAGTAAAAACTAAATGGGACGAAAACCTTTTTAGGTGATAGGGAGCCGTCACTGGGAGGCCACTGTCCCCGGGCATGACTGTCTCCTGGCCACCTTGGCTCTGTCTCCTTAGCAGTTTCTCCTTAGGCAGAAGCACCCTCCCCTAGTCTCAGGCATGCTCTCTGAATTATTCATTATTCTATGGAAAGCCAGTAACATTGAAAACATTCCGAATCAATGCACCTCAAATCATACTTCCTGATACATTAAGGAACTTGATGCCGAATTTTAGCATAACAATGCTAAATTTGCCCCCCAAACTGTAGATGAACATTAAACACAGTAAAGTTGAAGCACACAATTATCAAACAGCAACTGTGTAGTACAGATTTATAAAAAGTTCAGTGCTTAAGGCACTATTGATACCATGAGTTATCTGAGGATGCTTTTATAGACAAACATTCATTTTCCTAGTTATCCATGTGTAAGATAATATCTTACAATGTAATCTCAGACACGGGCTGTTGAATAATGGTGACATGGAGAATAAGCACAAACTGCTCTGGTCATAAGAATTCATAGACGGAGTTGCAGTTATTAGCCCTTGTCTGCATGGCATAGTCCAGCGAACAGTGACTGGAGGAGAGAGGGAGAGCGCCCAAGGACAGATCAACTACAGTGCAAATTAGTTGATCAGCTACTCAGTTACTTTCTGTCTTCTGCTCTGAGCAGGTAACTCTAAGTCTGACTATTGCTTTTCTATTCTTTGCCTATCTACTGCGATCATCTCTGTGATCAGCCCTACTGAAGACCCTAAGGAGAATATAGGCTTTCTTTGAGTTTTCTTATCTGTGCCTTGAAGTTCACATCTTTTATATGGCTTTAACAGAAATCAATGAGTGTGTGAAATCTGAATTTTCAGCAGCATCCTGCCTTCCATATTTTAACCCAATGTTCACAATTAAGTTTGTGAAATTCATCTTAAATTAAAATTTTTATTTTAATTTAATTATAATATTTCTCCCTTCTCTTTCCTCCTTCCAGATCTTTGCATATACTCCTTTCTGCCCTCCTTCAAGTTAATGGCGTCCTTTATTTACAAATTGATATTGCATGCATATCTGTACACATGCATGCTCATGAGTGTACACACACACACAGACACACACACACACACACACACACACACACACACATATATTCCTAAATAGACCTGTTCAGACTGTATAATGTTATACATATGTATATTTTCAGCACTGATCATTTGGCATCAAAAACCAATTAATGTGCTTTTCCCTGAGGAAGGCCACCCCTCACACCCTCACCTCTCAGCTTCCCTTAGTTGTTTATACTTCTTATAGTTTGGTTTTTCTTTTCTTTTCTTTTTCTTTTTTTTTTTTTTTTTTTTTTTTGAGAGGGGCAGGGATGTTAAAACGTTGCTAGTAAACCTGTACATGGATGAGTTAATTTGTCCCATCTTTGTGTTGCCTACTTCTAATGAAAATGGAGCTGTTATGTATTTGGCATTCAAATAAGACCAGGCTTCCTGTATTCCAATTTGCTAATTCCAGCAGACTTAGGAGTGGGGATCAGGATGTTTTTGTTCTTGTATGCTTTCCCTTAATTCTGAGTGTAATCAAGACCTACACAGTTCAAGGATTCTTATAGGGCGTAATGTCAAAGGCAAAACTCCTCAATATGATCTTACACTTCATTTGAAGGGAACAAAAGACCAGAGACTTAGTGGAGGGACAGATTTCCAGGAGGATTTAGGTTAGAGATGAATAGGTCTTTTCTTTGTTGGGGGCCTGACATTGATTTAAACCTGCAAAGCTTTAAGGGAAGGATTTTTGGAAGACTATAGGAAGGCAGTGCCTAAAGCACAGGAATTTCTACCTTATTGTCTTGAAGAGTGGCAAGGAAACAATGTAAGAGGTCTCTGCCCAAGGGGTTCTTGGTGAAGGCAAAGCCAATGTTGCCTGATGACTACTAAGCTTCCACTGTGCTTTTCCACTGTGTTAGTCAAGGGTTTCCAGAAAGGCAGAGCCAGGAGGAGACAGTAAAGAAGCAGAGATTTCTCAAAGTGTCGGTTTACATGATTGGGGATGGTGAATAATCCACATGGGGTTATCTATGGACTGAGAGCCAGGAATGATAGTACAGTTGCTCAGTTCCAATCCAAAGTCCACAGGAAGCCAAAGAGTTAGAGATGCTGGTGTAGGTCCTGGAGACCAAGGGCCAGAAAACCCTATCTTCTCAGGATCACAAGCTGTGATGAACACGTCTTAGAACAGAAGGGATGGGGTATGGCATCCTGTGTAGGGAGCCATTCTGAGCCATACAGTCACAAAGGATGTGGGAAGCGGGTGTGGCTGCAGTCCCAAGATGGCACCCGGGACCGCAGCTAAGTCTCGTGACTAGCACCTGACCATGACGCAAGATCAGGCCATGTGACATGGACCTATGAACTGAGATTACGCAGTCTGGGCGGAGGAGGCAGAGTTGAGGGAGGATATGGGGGAGTGTGCTGGGGGCTGGGGGGAGAATGAAGGGAAGAAAAGAGAAAGAAGGGAAGAAAAGAGAGATTGCTGCCTGCATGCAGAAAGAAAGGTTCCTGAATAAACTGCTTTGAGAAGAAGGTTGTGGTGTCGCTCCTTTCTGCGGGACGGAGACGGAAGCGACAATCCTGGACAATGTCAGATTGACTACAGACACTAACGGTACATCTGCCTCACTTGTCACTCAAACGCACATGCCAGTGTCCTCTGAAATGATTCCACGGATATACTCTAGAATAATGCTTTTCTTGATAATCAAATACTTTCTATCTAATTCAGGTTGGTTAACACCAAAACTAACTTTTGATAACCTTGCAACAAGTGAAGACATAGTGCATATCTCCTTGTGTATAGAACTCTCTCAGCCTTATAGTCTAATGCAAACTAATTGTAAAATGCTACAAAAAGACACATTTCTCCTCTTCTACAGACTTTATTTTGATAGATATTGACTTTTTTTTTTTTTTTTTTTTTTTTAGTCTAAACATCTCTTCTCAGATTTACCACTGCTGGTGGGTTGTTTTCCCATAAGAACTAAACATGCTAGGAACTGCCATTTTATTGTTGTTGTTTGGGTTGTAAGAAGGTAATCGAGTTTGGGCTACTGACCCCTGAACCAATATCCACCTCAGTAGAAATCAAACATGTAAACAAGAATCTTTTCTTCTGCCTGCCTGAGGACTTGGTTTTGAAGGGGTGCCAATGAGATTTGTACTAATCATATTTTGATTTTAAGGAAACGAACGTGATAAGAAGAGATAATATTTCCAAAGGGAGGAGGTCAACGTTCGAAGAAATGTGAGCTCATGAGGGTAACTGAGTTATTTAACAGTTATCTCTACAAATTCCCTTCTTCTAAAAAAAATACACATGAGATAATGCATCTTAAAGGCACTGCTTGGTTATTTCATGTTTGCTGAGAGAATTGAAAATGACATAGTGCTGTTAGCACAGATTAGGTTTCCAGGAATGGCTATCCAGATAGCTGGGGTTCTATGAGTTTATGAAGGACAACCAGCTGTATGAAGAATGAATATTTCAATAAAGGACATGAACTGATGGAGAGCTCCCGGGAGCCTTTGTTCAATGGAATCTTGCATCCTAAAAGGTCACAAACAGCAGAAACATGTGCTCTTAACCTTGCTCCATCACAGGCAAGATGCTTGATAACATGACTTTAGACTGAAGATTCCTGTGAAGATAAGGTAGACCTGCTGGGCAAGACAGCAGGACTTTGACCTCTGACAGCTGTATTTTACAAGTGTGTGGTGGTTTGAAAGAAAATGCCCTTCTAGCCCATACAGCCTATACAGAGTGGTACTATAAGAGGTGGGCTCTAGTTGGAGTAAATGGGGGTTTGTGGAGCAGGAAGCTCAAACTAGTTCTCTTCCTGCTGCCTATGGCTCCCGATGTAGGTTCTCAGCTCCTTCAGTACCATATCTGCCGACATGCCACCATATTTCCTGCAATAACAATAGCAGACTAAATCCCCAGCTAAATGTTTTCCTTTTTTTAGAGTGTGGTCATGGTGTCTCTTCCCAGCAATAAAACCATAACTAAGACAGAAAACATCCTTCCTTGAAGAGTAACAAAGGTGTTATCACTACACCTGTTCAACATGCACAAGTCTACATAAGCGTATACATAAATGTGGGTCAGCATGCACGTGCTGTACCTGTACACTCCTACATCTCACATTTAATATTACCAAAAGTTAAAAGTGGCTCTATTTCTGTGTCTGTAAATGTAGGTTGATTTGTAAAACCACTTTTTCCTTGTCTCCACCCAGTCAACATTCAAGCACAGTAGTATCTCATTCAGAGCGCATTTCCCATTTTGTTATTGTTGTTAGTGAAATTCAAGACTTATGGTGTCTCACCAAGGCCTGAGTCACTGAGCTTGCTAATTCAATTTCGTCTCAAGATACTACTGTCAAGTCGTTTTGCTTGTAGCATAGATCTTACCTTTTGTTTTCTCTTTTAAGAAGTCTACAAGCCCAGTTATTTCTATTAAATCTGAACAAATTGCTTCTTTTTCCCTCCTAAGTTCCTCAGACTTTGTCTCTAACTTATATAAGAGAAGCAAGGAGTTGGTCAGAAATTCCAGTGAGATAAATTCTGTATATTCTCTTTCAGTTACATCATCTCAGAAACATTTCTTTGTTCTATTTATGCCTTCTGAAATGTTAGTAGATCAGAACCTAATCAGTATGCCATACCAGGACATACTGGTTAAATGTCAGGTTTCATTTTACTATATCACAGATTTTGCTTTCGTTATGTTTTCATGACCAGCTTCCTAATAAGCAGAGGGAGCAGATTCTTAGGTAAAGGAGATCATTGCAGAGCAGACTGCATTTGGGCATCACTGTGATCAGTACACTTGCCTTGCGTATGGGCTAGAAGATGTCCCAGAACCAGAGTACACACTGTTTTCTTCCAGTACCATCAATCTGGGACTACTTGGATGACTTCTGTCTTCAATGTGTGCTAATGGCTTCCTGTTTATGCCCAAGTGTTCCTGCTGCAGGCGTGAAATTCTGTGGAATTCACCCGGTGTCTACACAGGCAGGCACACCAATCACAGCCAAAGAAACAGGAGTTTCAGGGTTGTGGAATTTTCCTGGAACTGACAAGAACCTTCCCTTCAACTAAGGCTGGCAGTTTCCTCCTGCTCCTGGAGGTGACCCGGTGCCACAGTTCTCTGTACCCAGATCCCATGGGGAAGAGTGGGACTCTCAGAAGTGCAGACAATTCTGAGAGCACAGGGAAGACCACCACTTCTGCTCACATTCCTTGCCTGAGAGGAAACCTGGAGCCCTTTGGACACAGGAACTGAGGAGCAGTCTGGTACAGGATCTTTCCAGTTTCCGCCTGTGCCTAGAGCTGACCCTGTGACACAGCTCTCTGTATCCAGACCCTACGGGTAGAGAGGTGGATTCTCAGAAGTATGGAAACGCAGGCTTACAGGAGGATCAAGCTACTTTCAGACACAGCAAGACCAGCTAACACCAGAGATAAACAGATGGTGAGAGACAAGGTCAAGAACCTAAGCAACAGAGACCAAGGTCATTTGGCGTAATCAGAACCTTGTTCCCCAACCCCAGCAAGTCATGGATACCCCAACACACCAGAAAAACAAGACTTTCATTTAAAATCACAACTCATGATGATGTTACACAAGTTTAAGAAGGACATAAATAACTCCCTTAAAGAAATACAGGACAACACAGATAAACAAGTAGAAGTCCTTAAAGAGGAAACACAAAAATCCCTTAAAGAATTACAGGAAAACACAAACAGGTGAAGGAATTGAACAAAACCTTCCAGGATCTAAAAATGGAAATAGAAACAATAAAGAAATTATAAAGGGAGACAACCCTGGAGATAGAAAACCTAGGGAAGAGATCAAGAGTCATAGCATCAAGCATCACCAACAGAATAGAAGAAATAGAAGAGAGAATCTCAGGAACAGAAGATACCATAGAAAACATTGACACAACTGTCAAAGAAAAAGTAAAATGCAAAAAGCTCCTAACCCAAAACATCCAGGAAATCCGGGACACAAAAAAAGCAAGAAAGTAATCTTTTTTCAATTAACCCAAAAGAAGAGAGCCATAATAACATAATTTCACCGCTTACAACAAAAATAACAGGAAACAACAATCACTATTTCTTAATATCTCTTAATATCAATGGACTAAATTTCCCAATAAAAAGACATAGATTAACAGACTGGATAAGTGAAGAAGATGTGGGGAAGAGCCTCGAATACATGGGCACTGTGGAAATCTTCCTGAACAGAACACCAAAGGTTTATGTTCTAAGATCAAGAACGGGCAAATGGCACTTCATAAAATTGCAAAGCTTCTATAAAGCAAAGGAGAGTTTCATTAGGACAAAGTGGCAACCAACAGTTTGGGAGAAGAACTTTACCAATCCTATGTCTTGTTGAAGGTTAATATCCAATATGTACAAAGAACGCAAGAAATTAGATTCCAGAAAATCAAAGAACCCTATTAAAAATGGGCTACAGGACTAAACAAAGAATTCTCAATTGAGGGATATTGAATGACTGAGAAGCACCTAAAGAAATGTTCACTATTTTTAGTAATCAGGGAAATGCAAATCAAAACAACCCTGAGATTCTATCTCCTACCAGTTAGAAACTAAGAACAAAAACTCAGGTGACAACAGATGCTGGTGAGGATGTAGAGAAAGAGAAACACTCCTCCATTGTTGGTACAATCACTCTGTAAATCAGTCTGGAGGTTTCTTAGAAAATTGGACATAGTACTACTACCTGAGGACCCAGCTATACCAGTAATGGGCATATACCCAAAAGATGCTCCAACATCTAACAAGGACACATGCTCCACTATGTTCATAGCAGCCTTATTTATAATAGCCAGAAGCTGGAAAGAACCCAGATGTACCTCAACAGAGGAATGGATACAGGAAATGCATTATATTCACACCATGGAGTACTACAGAGCTGTTAAAAGCAATGACTTCATGAACTTCATAGGTGAATGGATGGAACTAGAAAATATCATCCTTAGTGAGGTAACCCAATCACAAAAAAAAAAACCACCCACACATGATATGCACTCACTGACAAGTGGCTATTAGCCCCAAAGCATGGATTACCCAAGATACAATCCAAAGGCTACATGAAGCTCAAGAAGAAGGACGACCAAAGTGCCGATGCTTCAGTCCTTCTTAAAAGGAGGAACAAAAATATTCATAAGAGGAAATATGGAGACAAAGTTTGGAACAGAGACTGAAGAAGAGGCCATCCAGAGACTGTCCCACCTGGAGATCCAGTCCATATACATACAGCCACCAAACCCAGACAATGTTACTGATGCCAAGAAGTACATGCTGACAGGAGCCTGATATAGCTGTCTCCTGAGAGGCTCTGCCAAAGCCTCACAAATACAGATTTGGATGCTCACAGCCAACCATTGAACTGAGCACAGGGTTCCCAATGGAGGAGTTACAGAAGGGATTGAAGGAGCTGAAGGGCCTTGCAATCCCATAAGAACAACAATACCAACCAACCAGAGCTCCCAAGGACTAAACCACCATCCAAAGATGACACATGAACAGACTCATGGCTCCAGCTGCATATGTAGCAGAGGATGGCCTTGTTGGGCACCAGTCGGAGGAGAAGCCCTGTTCCTGCCGAGGCTGGAAAGTCCCTTCCCCCCAACGTAGGGGATATCAGAGCAGGGAGGCAAGAGGGGTGGGTGGGTGGTGGGGAAACACCCTCATAGAAGAAGGGGGAGGAGGGATGGGACAGGGTTTTAAAAGCATGGGAAACTGGATAATATTTGAAATGTAAATAAATAAATATCCAATAAAAAGCAAAACAATGCTAAGACTGACCCAGTTTCATATGGAAGAATTCTTTGCTTTTATTATTAGGTTGCTCAATGGATTTTCCACTTCATGGATGTAATAGAGTCTTATGGCCTCATTTCCCAACTAAGTCATGACTCTCCATCTCCACTGACACAAAGGGTAGCCCTTTAAGTTTACAACTGTAATTTTTATTAATGTATTTCACAACTACACTAACTAGCTGAATGTATTTTTAATTGTGGCAGAAAATCAATAACCTCTTTGAGAGCAATGTCACAATTACTTCAGAATGAACCCCACTGTACCAAGGTTCCATATAATACTCCAAACTTATCACACAGCCTTGTGACAGTTGGTGATACTGATATTGCTACCACATGATTTTGTAGTTTCCACCAGAGGTTACTCTTAGTACAATCAATAAGTTTGGATAAGTACATGTTGATATCTTTCTATCACGATGGCATCATCATTGCTATTCTGGAAGTCCTCTACAAAGCAACCTACCTATTGGTCCTTTCCTCACCATGCATCTGTGGTAGTTACTCAATTTTTTCTTTGACCATAAACTTTCCTTTTTCTTAATGAGAATATGCACTATGTGGTCATGTAGTTGAGTTGCTTTGGGTCCTTTTGCTTAACTGTACGAATTTAAATTTCTTCCATTGTTTTTTATTATTGTTATTGTTGTGGCAGTTTGGTATTTCATGAGCATTTTTTTTAAAAAAAAAAAAAAAAAACAAGACATGCTGGTTGATATGATAGCACAAAACTTAGGGATAATATTGTGGTCTTTGGAAAACTGTAGTTCTCAGCCTTGATAGGAGAAGCTTCTGTTTATTGGACAGCAGTTGACACAGAAACTCCCATCTTATCAACGTACTAAGATTAACTGTCTATAGTGTGTCCATTTGTACTGAGACATCTATATCACATAACCTCTTTCTGAAGTCTCAGGTGACATTATGGAAGACAAGAAGGAAAAATTATAAGAACTGAAATCTGAGGATCAATTACAATCAAAATTACAAGAACCAGTAAATAAAAATACTAATACTTATTTAGACAGAATAATACATTTCAGAAGAAATCTAATTTTAGTTGCTTGTATGATTTTTTTTAGATTAATTTATTATTCAAATAGGAAAGGAATATGTTAGAATGGATCTCAACACACCATCAGCATAAATAAGAGTCTTTATTTCAGCATTTTTAGCTAATGATCATGATCAGTTCTCTCACAAGACACGGTGTCATAGGGTTTTTATTGCTGTGACAAAACACCATGACCAAAACAACTTGTGGAAGATAGTCCAGTTTATAATTCTCTGGTCACAGTCTGTCACTGGGGGAAATTAGGTCAAAACTTCCAGGCAGAAATTGGTACTGAGGCCATGGAGGAGAACTGCTTGTTGGCTTGCTCCCTAAGTTCAATCTGCTTCTTTATAGCACCCAGGACCACCAGTCATACTGAGTAGGACCTTCCCACAACCATCATTAATCAAGAACATGCCTCCACAGGCATGCCCACAGGGCCGTCTGGTGAGGGCATTTTCCCAACGGAGGTTTCCAACTTCCAAGTGATTCTAGCTTGTGTCAAAGTGACATCAAACCAGGCTGATCCCACGGGCTGCTCTAAAGTGCCCCATCTCCCATAAGAACACAGACATTGCTTTTATTTTTTTCATCTATTTTATATATCTGCTCAGACGAAGGCTAGCCTTTTCTTCCTCCAAAAGCTTTTCATGCCATGCGAGACAAGCTTTTAATAGCATTAAAATGAAATATGCTTTAAGTCAAATCTTGCCTGCAGATACTTGGTAGTCACTCATGTTTTGCTGTTCACTTAGATGTAACTATGAGGCAACCGTGACATTTGGTCTCTTCATCAACGCCAACGTGGGCTGGACCTGAGAGCATGTCAATGTACTCTGTTTTCCTCTCACTGAGCTTTGTGCTTCTTTCTTTTCCATGCACCTACTCAGCATCTCTTAAAAAATCTCTCACTCCAGGACCCACTGCTTTTTCTATGTCTCTTTTGAATTTGTACTCCTTGATATGTCTCCCATAACAAAGCAAAATAAAATAATGTAAAATCTTGGCTGTTCACATAAGGACAGATATGAGCACCTCTTTTCTCACATTTTCTCATTATTCCCAGTGCTCTTGCTTTCCACTGCTGCCTCACCACCCACATCACTGCCTTCCACTAGGAGCCATTTTCGTGCCATTAGCTGGTTATGCCATTCTCTGAGTCAATGTTGTTATTACGACTCAACTAGCTGCTGCCATGAAATGAGCTACAATTTTTCTTAAAATTTTGCCTCTCGGCCCTAATATTCCATCATCTTGGGTATTTGGCATACATTATGATACATCCTAGACAATTATGGGGTGTTTTATCTCATTTGGATTTCTTGGATTTTATACGAGGACTCAAAATTGTGTGTGAATATGTGACAAGAAAGTAGAAGTCAAATTGTCTATGAAAAGAAAGGGACTAAAGGGAAGGACGGATGGGGGGGGAGCGGGGCAGGGGAAAATATGCTCAGTGTATAATATATATGTGCATGGAAATGTCTTTGTGCAGCAAAGCGTCATGTGCAATGAGTACATACAAAGCAACACACACACACACACACACACACACACACACACACACACACACACACACACACACACACACAGAGATGCCTTTCATCCTTTTAGACTGATGTTCCCAGCCTGGTCATAACCGCAAGCATTCTTTTATATGACAGAGACTCCCCTTTGAGGATAGCTCTCTCTATATCTTAGTTTGCTTTTCAAAAACATGAAAACACCAATAGCTTCCCTCTTTCAGCTTACCCAGGACACAGTACCTCAGAAAGTCACATTACTGCTGGTAAATGCCACACATGGCTGCTGCCACTTCAAACACAGGAAGCCTGCAGTAGTAGGTGGGCAAAGCCAGGTCAGAAGGACGGGCAGGGTATGGCTCTTTTGAAACAAAGGTTTTCCTGAAATTAAAAGACAACCACAAATACTATGCACTCCAAAGCCGTTTCTCTCCTAAAATTCCTTATCTTTCCCTCTTTGTGGTCTTAAGGAAGTCAGAATGTCTTAGCACAAAATCCACAACTCTGTTACCCAGACGCCTTCCCACTTTCCTGACGCGTCTCTTTCCTTTCCCTTGTCTTTTATTCTTCTCAGAAATGGCTGTTGTTTGGGATCTTAGAACACAGGGCCAGTGGGTTTTAAAACATACCTATTTATTCACTTTACATCCCACTCACTGCCCCCGCCCAGTCACTCCCTCCCACAATCCTCCCCCATCTCTCTTCCCCTTCTCCGCTGAGTGGGTGGGGCCCTCTGGCTATCCTCCCGCCCTCAGTGCCAGTGTTTTTCTTGCCTCTTTACCTTTACCCTGTGCAATCCTCATTGTTTAATGACTGCTTCTCTTTTTTTTGCAACCCAAATCCTATTATCCTGATTGTAAATTAAGTCATTTTGAAAGTCTTTGTAAATATCTCCTTTTCCCCTCCCTTCTGTCAACACTAACTTTCCCCTGGGAGCATTGACCCTTTGTGTATCTTATTAGCATAGTCCCTATCACATAACATTTGAATTTATATTTCTTGTACTAGCCTCGCTTGGCACTTGATTGTAAACTCTTAGGTAGAGAGTATTTTTTTTTTTTTTTTTTTTGTTTTTTTTTTTCGGGGCGGGGGACCGAACCCAGGGCCTTGCCCTTCCTGGGTAAGCGCTCTACCCCTGAGCTAAATCCCCAGCCCGGGAGTATTTTTAATAATCCTATATTGGTTAGTAGTAATAGTGTTTGTGTAAAGTATACATTTGACAAAATTTTTAAAAGGAAAAAGATTCAAAGAAAGGAAAGAAGACAGCATAATTCCTCGTGGTTATTCTCACAATGACAGGAGAGATTTGCCATTAACCTGATATGAAGTGTTAATATCTGGTCTAATTTTATGTGATTTAAAATGTTTCTGCCTCAGGACACAATAAGTATAATATACAGTTTGTAAATGTGGTTTTCCTTAAGCTGCTAACAAGGTACATAGATAAAATCAATTGCTTTATTTACTAGCCATAATCTATCTGGATTTCTATAGGAGCTGCACAGCTCCAATGCCTGGTGTTCTTCAGAGAGGCATATAGTTAAATCTCATATGGTTTGGTAATTTGCTTGTCTTTGAAATCCAATGATGTTTGTTAGATGCCAAAATGCAGTGAATGAATGGTTGAGTTTTTTGGCTTATCATCGGAATAAAATTATTTTGAGACTGTATTTGCTATTATGTGATCACTAAGGACTGGATCAAAAACATGGAGTCCTTTCAAATATCCTAAGTAATAAACATCTGTTATGCCCAACAGTTCGCCAAAAATTAAAGCAGTGACTCATATATAATATGCTAAATCAATTATTAAATGCTAAGATAAAAAGCTTCACACAGTCTGAAAGATAGCTCAGTGGGTAAAAGTGTTCATCTATTGGTACCTGATGACCAGAATGTCTAGGCCTAGATACCACATAAAAGCCAGGCACAGTGGCTGTCCTGACTGCACTCTCCCTGCAGCAGTGGTAAACGGGAAGCAGAGATGGGTGAATCCCTGAAGCTTGTGGATCAGCTAGTCTGGACTGGCTGGTGCAATTGTGAAGAGACATTCTCAAACAGTGTGGAAAACTCAGGAAGCACACCTAAAGGTTTCCCTCTGACCTCCACATGTGCACTCTGACACACTTCCATGTCAGAGAACAGTCACATGTATACTCATACACTTCTCACATCCACAAAGACCCATGACAATAGTTACCAAACTCTCTGTAAAGTTCAAAGCTTCTTATCTCACTTCGTATGCCTACAGATGAATGTGCAAACACCTCTCCTTTTGTAGCTCACCCATCTCCTGGTTAGCACGTAGCAGCTCTTTGCTTTCCATAAAGCTTTGTTGGATGGCATTTGAAACCCTGTAATCTCATCTTTATCTGTGTATACTCGGCACACTCATAACTGTCTAGACAGTAGTAGCTTATTTAGCCATAGGTCCTTGTGATCCATCAGAACCCAAGCTCCCTTACTGTTGTCATAGGCCACTAGCATTAAACTTGTATCAACATCATCTAGAGGGCTCCTGATTCCAGTTGCTGAACATGTTAATTGGAATGGACTTTTCAGTTGCTGTTTTCATCATCTCCGTCTTCTTCACTAGCTGACAGCCCATCTGCTAAGGCTCTTTCTGTCTGACCTGTGATTTTCTAAATTTTGTCATTTATATCATCCTAAAATGGCATGCCCTATGTAGTGCCTGCCAAGGAAAGGACTTAAGAAGCATTATGAAAACCCCTTAATTATCCAGTGGGATTTTTTTTCTTGGCATGTTAAAGCTATAGCATTGAGTGCCAAGGCACAATAACCCATTTGTTCTCCAGTGCTGACTCACCTGTTATGAGACTACATCATGGGTCGCTGCCACATTGGGAGTTCCAAATTTGTGAAACCACAATCCTCTTCTGCCTGATTTATAGCAGAAGTGACAGTGCCTTGGCACAGGGAAATGAAACATTCTAAGTCAAGGCAAATGAGGCAATGGTAGGTGTGAAACAAGAGGTAAAGAAAATAATTTCCAGTCAGAATTGGACTGGCCAGTCGTCTTGCTAATGGCCACTGTGAACACCTCAACCTCCACAACAGAGTTGCAGCCATGCTTCATCACCTTCTCTCTTGCTCACTGAGGACTGGGAGGTCCAGATGTCTTATGTGTTGGCATATAAACCAAGTAATGAAAACAGAGTAATTAATGGGATCTCTGCCTCTCATCTATCGCAATTCCACGCCTAGAGAACAACCAAAGGACATTATTAATGACATACTCCACTGAAAGCCACTTTCTCAAGTTTCCAGCATTTAAGAGTGCTCCCCAAGTGGCAGACCAAGACTTTAACATATGAGCCTGGAGGGGGACCATTGTCCATTTAGATTATAACACCAAGTCTTTACGAACCTGGGGGGGGTGGGGCTTTACATATTTAAACTATAAAACCTAGAAAGAGTATTTGCTGTTTAGAACACTAATGAATATGCCTTTATGTTCCCTTTTTCATGAACAATAATGGCACGTTCCTTAATAGAATGATAAAGAAAACCAAATTTGATGTGGAATGCGTTCTACTAGAAGCTATAATCTGTGCAAAGGTGATCTCTGAGTGTTTTATAAAGAGCATCACTTCAGTAATACTTCCAGCAATTTCTCTTCCAGCCATTAGGAATACAATAAGTAAAACTGGTGTCCTCACTGCTTCCCTAGTGGTACCCAGCCTTGCCATCACTGGGACAATTTCCTGAGTAGTTTAAGGAAAGGGGCTATTTCTTTGGGCTTGAGGTTTACAGGTTGAGTTCAAAGTTCCTAGTTCTGGGGAGAAGCAAACAAGAACATCATGGCTGCAGGAGAATGTGGCAGAGATTGGTGGCCAAGATGCCAATGAAGATAAGAAGGAGGCCAGAGTGAGACAGAGCATCTAAGAGGACACTACTAATGATCTATTTACTTTAGTTAAGTCCTGCCTTCTAAAGTTTCTAGTACTTCTTAAGCTTTGAACATAAATACTTTAGATTAAGACCCCAAATCTTTTTTTTTCTTTTTTTCGGAGCTGAGAACCGAACCCAGGGCCTTGCGCTTACTAGGCAAGCGCTCTACCACTGAGCTAAATCCCCAACCCCTGAATCTTTAGATCATAAGCCCTGCATGGAATGTTTTAGAACACACACACACACACACACACACACACACACACACACACACACACACACACATGCATGCAGATTTCCACATACATGTAGATATATTTCTATCAAAAGTATCTAATTTTAAATTGCATTTATTTAAAAAAATTAAAGTAAAAATGTTTCTTTAATAAGACATAAAGATTTAGGAAGCATTCCTTCATCGACATTCTTAACCTGTGCAAATCACTACAGACTATTTGCCTAAAACTATAAAACAGGGGATTTATAGTATAATTCAGAGGAACACATGTGCACTATTCATCTTGTATTGCTTGATGCATGTTGATGCAGTCTAAAACTATTTATTTAGAAAATAATCCCCAAACAGTGCTTTGATGAGTGAACAATGAGTCTGCAACAGTACATTGCCAGTGTCCGTTTACGTGTGTATTTTCCTCTATTCTCACTTTTACTGCATTAGAAAGCTATGGATCAATATAATAGCATACTTGAAAGAATCCTCTGAAAGGGAACATTTTTATTTTAGTTCATCTCTTTGGAGGTTCCTGTCAATGGTCAGTTGACCCTGTTACCTGTGGGCCTATGGTAAGCATTAAGTCACAGAGGGAGATCATAGTAGATCAAAAGGGCTTGTTTCATGACTAGGGAGCAGAGAATGGGAGAGGTTCAGAGTATCATAATCCCTTTGGAAGACAAGGATCCAGTAACCTAAAGGCCTCCAATGGATGTCTCATCTTAATGGAGATACAGGGATACAGTGTTAAAGTGACGCCGTTGATAGTTGTGAAATTTGAAGGTGGAATGATGCCCTCAGTTGAGCTGGGATAAATGAAAAAGATAAGGAAACAGATTCTAAATTAGAGCCTTCAGGAAGAACAGAACTCTGTTTTCCTCTTAAAACGAGATCTGTTTTAAGCATCTGTGCTCTAGAACTATGTGGTGGTTTTGTTGTTTAAAGCCACAGCGTGTACTGACTTGTCATAGCAGCAACCTGACTATCATGCCTTACTGTTTCACAAAGCAGACCTTAAAATATCAATTTGGCTGACGTCAAGTATTAATTTATCATAGCTGTTTCGTTTCCCCAAATAAAACATGAGACAGTTTGCCGTTAGTATTATAGTTCTTAGAATCCAACCAAGAAAAGTTGACTACTGGCCAAATAACTCTTAAAGATTATTTGATTTCTCTGTCTTTGATTTCATTCTGTTTGATGAGAAATACAATTTTTCTCATCAGGCTGATTGTAGGGATTAGCTAAGATTATGTATGTTATGTGTGGGTTTATGTTCCTCCCTGCCACTGGGGGTGTTATGCAAAAAGAAAGGAACATGCTTGACTGCGTTTACCTGTGGTTCAGGGAGCAGCCGGACACCATTCAGAAGGTGGGCAAGCCTAGGATGTCATAGACTGAAGCTGGGGTTCCCTGACTCCCGGGCATCTAGTCATTGCTGGAAAACTGCATAGAAGAGTCGAGAAGAAAGTGTGGGAATCTGTGGCCCGCAAGGAGAACAGACCGGGGGATCCCAAACTCCTGGACATCCGCGCATTGCTGAATCACAGCTCTGAGTTGTGAGGAGTTGGGAGTGGAGTTGGAGGCCTGTGGGCTGAGGGCTGAATTTAGCATGGGAGCTGGGAGAAATGGGAGCTACAGGTTAGCTTATTGGCAATTGTCCTTAGCTTGGCAGTGGTTAGAAGTGCAATGAGGCCTGTGGGAGACTTAGGCTGTGGCTCAGTTGAAGGCTTTCTCCATGTGCCCCATGAATTCCTTCATGAAACAGTCCTCGGTTCCTGTTTATTGGTTGTTCATCATGGAAAATGGGTGCATACCACCTCCTGAGGTTGGACCAGAGACTAATACCTTTTGCAGGAAGGAATGTCTGGCAAGGGAAGCTTATTGGCTAAACTCTCAGGGCCTTTAAATAACTCATTAGCATGGAGAAAGTAGTCTGATCTGGGCTATATGACCAACATGGAGAGTATGGACTCATATTCCAGACCAGGAATCTAGTAGAGAACAAGGAGGTGCCTACCATCTCAGATGGGTACCTGGGTACCGAGGTGTCAGATCCACTCTACCTTACCAAATTTCTTGTCACGGTCCATTGTTCCACAGTTATATGTTTACTTTGCTCAGTGCGTAGCAAAGTAAAGAAATTATGAATTAAAGAGTCTTTCCTTTGCTTAATTCTCCACAGACAAGGTTTCCTGCAAGGTTAATGCAGTGACATTTGGTCATATGAGTACAGAATTTATTTCAAGCCTTCCCATGATGCAGTTTTCAGCAGACATTTCTAAGGAAATACAAATTAATTTTGTAAGGAAGGGGTAGTCACATGTATTTAACAACTTCTTTGTTTCAAAAAAGAATTTGTCCAGGGAGTGCCAATATATTCTGACTTGAATCTGAAACACGCCCCCTGGGTTCACAGTTTTACTGTCCAAGCTTCAGGGTGTGCTGCTGTTTTAAAGGCTATGGTGCTTTTTGGCGTTGGGTTTTGAGGGTTGTTGAGGAAGTAGGCCATTGAGAAAGACTTTTGAAGTCAATAGCAGCAAAGGTAAAGGAGAATTCTCCCTTGTTCCTTCAGAGAGAGGTAGAGTTTGGTAGGAATTGTGTGGGATATCAGACTAGCAGTGAGACTGACTTCTCAACTCTAGAACTGCAAGGGAACACATTTCTCTTGCTTTAAGCCATTCAACTTTGTCACTTTGTTGTGACAGCCATAGAAAACAAATGTACTGCTGGAGCACACAAATAATACGAAATAGAAAAAGTTTCAAGAATCATAAGAGTCTGAAGTTTTGCTCTACTTTCAAGCTGACAACATTGCCGACCATGGTTTCCCAGGTGTGCCAGAGCACATGTCTATTGGACCAGACACAAGATACAGTAGCTGGCTTGAGCTTCATCTCCACCTTCTTTCCTCTACCCTGAGCACCAGGTCCACACTTGTCTCTCTACCACAAGACCTATGTCCACAACAGTTCCTCAATCCTTAGCTCGAAGTCCTTATTAGTTCCTTCCTTCTGAACTCCAGGTCCACGTTGGTTCCTCCATCCCCAGTCCTGCTTCTATATTATGTTTTCTTGGCCAAGCTCCATATGGACACTGTGCGTGAGCCCCTGAGCCCCACAATCAGATCCCCACGATAGTACAGCAATTGCATTATACATTGAGCTCTGTCACAGCCCTGAGTGGAGGATTTCCGCCAATTCGCCAGGGCAATTGTGTGGCTGTGGTGTTCAGGTGATTTTTGCGTCTGTAAAAGAAGCTTGGGAATATTTCCTTCTCTTCCACTTTATAGAAATGTTTGAAAGAGAAAATGGTAATTCTTAAAATATTTAGGAGAATGAACCAGTGAAGCCATCTTATCCTGGGCATTTCTAAGGGGAGGGTCTGATTATTTATTCAATCTTTTTATGCATTATCTCTTCAGATTTTCTAGGTCTTCATTGTTCTATCTTTTCAAGTTTCATATTTCAGAGATTTTTTTTTTTTTTCGGAGCTGGGGATCGAACCCAGGGCCTTGCGCTTGCTAGGCAAGCGCTCTACCACTGAGCTAAATCCCCAACCCCTAAGTTTCATATTTCTAGGACATCAAGATTTCTTTAATATGGATATATATGAAGTGTCTGCAAAAGAGTTTTCTAGACTCAAAAGCGAATATGGTGAAAGAAATAATAAAGAGCAGAAATGAGCGTACAAACAAACAAGAAAAGACAGGAAAATACTTAACCAAGATTTTATTCTTTGTCAGTCCTTCTTAGAAGGGGGAAAAAATAGTCACCGGAGGAAATACAGGGACAAAGAGAAGAGCAGAGACTGAAGGAAAGGCCATCCAGACACTGCCACAAATGGGGATCCATCCCATATACAGAGAACAAACCCAGTCTCTATTGCTGATGCCAAGAAGTGCTTGCTGACAGGAGCCTGATATGAATGTCTCCTGAGAGGCTCTACAGGAGCCCTACTGATACAGATGAGGATGCTTGCAGCTAACCACTGGACTTAGCACAGGGTGCCCAATGAAGAAAGGACTGAAGGAGCTGAAGGGGTTTGCAACCCATAGGAAAAGCAACAATATCAACCAACCAGAACCCCCCAGAGCTCCCTGGCACTAAACCACCAACCAAAGAGTACACATGGAGGGACCCATGGCTCCAGCAGCATATGAAGCAGAGGATGGCATTGTTTGGCATCAATATGAGAAGTCCTTGGTCCTGTGAAGGTTTGTTTCCCCAGTGTAGGGGAATGCCAGGGTGCTGAGGTGGGAGTGGGTGGTTGGGAGGGGGAACATCTTCATAGAAGCAGGAGGAGGGGGAATGATTGAGGAGGGAACCAGGAAAGGGGATAACATTTGAAATGTAAATACATAAAATATCCAATAAAAAAAGAAAAAGTTAAGCTCTTACCTCAAATTGTACCTGTACCAGTGCTTTGAAATCATTACCATGGTAAACTCTCAGCCTTACCCTCAAGCCCCCAGAAGTCTGCTGTGAAACTCATAGCTCATTTTCATGTCTGTCCCTTCTAGGGAGAGAAGTGAGGCCCGGAAATGGAATGAATTCCTGAGCATTCTCCAACCTCTTGTCTTTGCTTAGGTTTATGTAAATTTCCTAAATTTTGAATATGATATAGGTATATACTGGGGCTTTGTTTTTATTTTCGAGATGTTTCTTTGCTTTCATTTTAATTTCACCTCTGGCTTGTCTAGATATTGTTAATGGGATAATTTGACCCTTATTATCAATTCACTGTTACCCAGGTAAAAATCTATTTGCTCTATAGATAACAACAATGACAACAACAACCCCTAAAGTATTTGATGGTATTTAAATAAGTATTTGATTGTGGTCGAGCTACTCTCCACAAAATATTATTTCCGTTTTGGGGCACTGTGTTTAAAAGAAGGCTCCCTTTCTTTGCCACAAGGAAGATAAAACCAGGAAAAGGGCCACTTTTATGGCTCAAAAGCTCAGTAATTGTTTTCAGCTTATTTTTCAAACTGACACCCTGAGAGCTTTATGCATTTTTATATTTGTTTTTGTTACTAGTGATGGCTGAAAAAAGTCCAAAGTTAAATACTTGTAATATTTTCCTCGCGTTATTGTCTAGAAACCATGACTGACAGCCTTTATCCTAGGTTCATATTTGCATTGATGAGCTCAAATAGGGGGTGAATCAAAGTCATATTAATATTGACTATTTGACTTTGCAGTATTCTTAGCTTTGATTTCTTTTCTTTACAATTTTACAATTCGTTTTAAATTCTCTTCATAGAGTTTGGATTGCATTCATAAGCAATTTTAAGTGTTGAGTCACTGCATGCAGTACATTATCATGAGCACAATTACATAAGCAAAAATAAAAGTTTGAAGAAAAGCTTCACAAAATGTTACTACTGTTCCCTGACTTCTATGTAGTAGACAGGATAATGCACTTTCATTGTAGTATTTTTTTTAACTTTTCTAGGTTTTCTCTAAAATCTTATTTTATTTTCTAATTGATAATAATAATGCAAATGAACACAGAAATTTTTGCACAGTAACAATGCTTCACAACTGTGCTCAGAATTTCCTTTTAACGTACATGTGCTTGGAAAGGAGATATCTGGGAAAACCTTTTCAAGCTATGACATTATTCTGGCTACACATTGATTGTCAATGTGCTGTCTGACTACTGTGTTGAAAGCAGGGTTCAGATAGAGCAGCCAGAAGAAAGACAACTAAACAACATAGGGCAATTTCTTAGATCTAAATGGGAAAGCAGTCAGAATTTTCAGATTGTCTCAGCACAAGATGGGCAGAAGAGCATGCACGTGATACAGAAGTGGAAGCCTGGAGAGAATGAATGGTGGGCACCTAGGCTCCATCTGGAAACATGGTTTCCTCAATTTGTTTATTGCCATTTTCTGATGAGAACGACTCTGTTAACCAGAACTCATTTAACTCCAGGACTGTGTTCTCTATGCCTGTCATAACAGAGTACAATAAGCTTGGGGATACAGAAGTTGGTCAGTGGTTAAAAGGGCCTGCTGCTCTCACAGAGTACCTGGGTTTGGTGCCCAGCACCCACATGGTAGCTTATAAACAGTTGTACCCTCCAGTTCCAGGGGATCTGAGACCATCTTCTGGCTTACATGAGTACCAAGGACATACAGGATGTACATATATAGATGCAGCCATATACTTGTAAATACATAATTAAAAATAAATACAATCTTTAAAAAAATACCACAGACTTTCTGATTTAAATGACTGAATGGCTTGTCTCATAGCTGCAGAGTTTAGAAGACCTGACTCACAATATTCATAGAATTACTCCCTTTTGAGGCTATCCTCTGACTTGAAGTTACACACTTTCTGTGTCTACACAGATCCCTTTTATGAGTGCATATCTCAGATGTCTTTTCTGGTGCCTAAATACACCTTTTGATAAAGGTTTTCAGTCACACTGAATTCAATCTCCTGTAACAATCTCATCTTCGTTTGATCACCTCTGTAAAAAGCTTTCTTTAAATAAGTCACATCTTAAGGTACTAGAGAAACTCATCAGTATATGAATTGGGGAGCCTTAAATCAGCCCAAAGCATTCCACCCTCACGACCCTCTAAATTTGTAGCCTCTCCAGGAATAAAAATCACATCCTTTCTATCCAAGCAGTCCAGAAAAATTGCTAAATCTCATCAGCTAAGCCCCCAATCTCATCTAAATGTCATCTAAATAAAGTATGGAAGGTTCTGGAAGTGTGATTTATCCTGAGGCAAAATTCCTTGCCATGTATTTACCAAGCACATTGTCTACTTCCAAAAATAATGTGATAGTGGATACAGAGCAAATACTCATATTCTAAAAGGGGAAAAATAGAAGAGAAACAGATGATGTCTCAGGGTCCAAGCAAACACAAAACCTTGCAGAGAAATATCTTCAGACTTTAAGGCTCCAGAAAAAAATCTCTTTAGTTTCAGAATCTGTCCCTGGGTAGATGGCCATACCTTCTACCTGCCTCTCTCCGAGGTCATAACAACTTCCCCCATTTCTCTGGGTATTAGTTTCTCTCTACAACTAAGGAGGAAATTGCTGTGGTCCTATACACTTCTGGGATTTTTCTTCTTTTATCTGAACAACAATGGTGCATCCTGGCAGCTCTGTTGCTCTTGCTAACATCTGAGAAGTCCACATAGGCTTCTTCCTTCTCCTCCTCTTTTCCCCTCAGCCTAGCCTATAGTGTCCATGTTGTTTCTAGACCTCTTCTCATTTCTACTTTGCAGAGGATCAGATTCATGAGTCACCCCTCAAGTCTTTCCCTCAGGTCATTGTTCAACTGTATCTGTGGTATTCTGACACCGCATACGTTCTCAGTTCTTTTATGTAAAAAAAAAACATACAGCAAAATTTTAATCTTCAATTTTTCAAATTTTTATTTTTTTTTATTTTTGCTTTGGAATTTCTTCTTTAATGTACTCTCTTTCTTTTGTATTTATGAAAAGAGCAACCAGTATCCAGTGACTTTGTTCAGAAATCTATTAAAGTTAAAAACCCAAGAAAGCTTTGCAAGTTGTAGCTATCACAAAACAGCAGAACACAATTCAACTGCGATCTTTGCCACATGATAGCTACCCTTCCCTTGGAGGCTAGGAGCTTCTTTCCTGTTTCCCTCTCAGATACATCAGAAGACAGTCACCACTCCTATCTTTTTCTAATGTCTCATCAAGGAAGTCTAGGCTTTTCTATCTTACTCCTCTAAACTCTACTCACTTCTATCTAATACAACCTTGTGAAGCTACACTGGTATTAGTTACAGCAGAACCATTCTTCCCAGCACTAACCTCCAGTGAACCACCACATCCTAGAAATCTTAACATCTTGTAATTCTGGAGGTTGCCATCCAGTGTTTGGCCAGCTGCTCTGTGTTGCGCTGCTTTCAAACTCAAATCCTCATGTATTAGTCCCTCCTTTCTCTCCGGAAGCCTTCCCATGTGCCTGTATTTCTTGTTGTTAGAACACTGGTTGGATTGGGATGGGCCTCACCTGAAGAACTTCATTTAACCTAATCATCAACTTAAAAGATCCATCTTCAAACACAGCCATATTCCAAGGTCCAAGAGCTTTGAATTATACATATAAATTTGGGGTGAATTCATATTTACCTCATAGTAAAGGCACATTGTATTTATAAATAAAGAGCCACAGTATTTTGAACATGTTTTAATAGATGTGATATGTTCAGAAAACAAAATATAAACAAAAAAGTTTAAATAATTATTCAGGTAATTCTCATGATTTACAATATCACGAAGAGGAAGTAGAAAGTGAGTACAAATCCAATTTTCTTTGCTATGCCAGTGCAAATGTGTAAATAGGCACACACAAACTAAAGGGGAAATCAGAAAGTGTCAGTAGCTGTCTCCCATGAGACTGTATTTTATATTCTTCCTTATATATCCCATACCTGTTCAGATTCTCTCATATAACTTTTATAATTAGAAAATTATGTGGAATTAGTAAAAGAAGAGTCAGAAATTTTTGCTTTTCTTGTACTAAAACCATTTAGCTATAATCATCAGAGAACAACTTTGTAGTCTTTACAGATAATGAGAATTTATAGTAAGGTTCTTTTGTTGCTTATCAAACCACAGGGGCTCCTGAAACAATGCATCATAGAAAACTCTAGAGTTAGGGTAGATATAGGGACCCTCGATGATAGAAATTGAATAATAGCTTTATTGACACGTTACTTCTCTGACTATATTTTCCGTTCTAGTAGAACAGTGAGATTATGCTGGTTTAGGCTTATGCCCATCCCTGGTATTTGAACAGCATATTGTTTGATAACATCACTAAGAGAGCAAGCCATTAAGAAGAAATAATCTGAGAAAGGAAATTTTAACATGTTACCAAGAAAAAGAAGACATTCAACAATGAGTCTACATTATAGCATTAAAGGAGGCCTTCAACAAGTTTTCATGGTAGGGTCAAAGGAAGAACAACACTGCTTGTCCATAACTGTGGTTGTCACTATAACATTTATGCATACTGTGTTCAACTTAAAAAATTTAAGTGCATTCTAACATGAATCTTGTAGTTACTTCTCAGGCATCAAAATAATTGAATTGAATATTTATATAATTGAATATAGTGCATGGCTTCTCTATTTGATTGCTGAATCTACAATATTTTTAATTTAAAAGGCTTCATTTTCTTTTCTCTTTATTTTATCTTTTTAAAAAATATATTGCCATTCCCTTTTAATCAAAGTCATATTTCTATTCTTGAGTAGATTAGAATGTCAAAGAGCCAGATTTAATAGCCCATTAGTCACCATCTGTTACAAATCGTTAATGGCCACCCTCAAGGCAGCCTTTAAATTGCCTATAACTTGCTCCACCAAATATTGACCACTCTTTTCAATGCTGTGAGTAGTCTCTTATAACCACTTTAAAAATCCATAACAGCAATTCTTTCTCAAGTTGCACCCGTCGAAGTTTTCTAACCTCTTGTGTGGTGTTGTAGAGAAATTTCTCAGAAGTTCTAAATAAATTAAACATACTTGCCCTCCTTTATTTTTAAAAAAATTCTTCAAATATTTAAGTATCAGATATGGCTTATGCCTCAAAAATGATGAAAGCAACCTTTTTCTCTTCACATTTAAAGACCAGACTTCAGTTTTAGCTGTTTTTTCTAAGTACTGAAGCAACTGTGGTGATTAAAGATGCCTGTAGCAATAGAATTTTAACAGGGTATAAACCACGATTTGGAAGAGAAGCTGAGACTTCCCAGGTCCATTTATCCTGTGAAGTGATTATGAACACAGAGAGAGCATGTGCTTTTTCAAAATGCTCCATTTTAAAGGTCACAGAGGGAAAAACATACAAATAACAAAGTTCAGATGAGCTAACATTACCATTCGGAAGTAATACATCTGTTAGCCAGAGACACACAGTTGATAGCATATGAGAGATTATTACACGTACAAAAATCTGGTTCATATTGCAATCACAGTACTCCAAACAATAGAATGTTTTCCTTATTTCATTTCAAAGGGTTATGTTATAGTCAGTTCTCTCTCGTTTCATTCTCTTAACTTTTCTTCTTCTCTCATTCATGACATCTCAACTACAGATTCCCCTGCCCTTCACTCCCCGTAGTCTTTCCCTCCACATCCAGTGTCCCCAAGATCCATGCCTCCATCCTTACCCTGAACCACCCCAAAAGAGCAGACTTTTAAGAGATTTCCACCAAATGGCCTAACACTTTAGGTTTGAAACCTTAGAAGCTCTAAAACATTTCTTATTTAATCTGCTTGCTTAAACCTTTTGAGAAATAATCGTAATGAAAACAATGAGAAACATGCCACTGTGTGCTGTTGAAAGTGCACTTGCATATTAAAAATTATGCGTGATTTATTGAAGAAAACATTAGCCCATCATATTGCCATCGCTGTCCTGAGACACAGTCTCATACTGCAGTCCAGGATAGCCTAGAGCTCATTTTGTTGTCCATGTCAACCCTGAACTTACAGCAACACTGCTGCTTCTGTATCTATGCACTACCACACCCACAAAGGTAGCATTAACTCTAGCATTAAGCAAGTAAGTCTTTATTTTTGGTGGATGCCAGATCCATGTTACCTAAACACCTACTTACATTATATGTTACTTTAACATACATTTATAGATTTAACCAATGCTTATCACCATCGGTATACTTTCAAATTATTTTGAAAAATGATCACTGTCTAATGCCTCTCTCTCTATGTTAATTATTTCACAGTTTATTTATTTTTAAAAGATGTATTCCTAGTTTAGCTATGAGTTTTTACCCATACATATGTTTGTGTACCTCAAGGGAGCCTGGTTCTTATGGAGGCCAAAAGATGTGTGGATTAAGTGGATTGGTGATTAACCCCTAGTTACCAAAAACACGTCAGTGTCACATAAGGAAAGAAATAAAACAGTTCCTCTGAGAGTCATTTAACCAAGAGTCTATCTGATTTGAACTTTTTCCTTCATGTTCTCTGGGTACCATCCTGTGTCTTTTATACAGGTCTGGATCTAGCCTACCTGGAGTCTGTCTTGTGAAACTCTCTCTCTCTCTCTCTCTCTCTCTCTCTCTCTCTCTCTCTCTCTCTCTCTCTCTCTCTCCCTCTCTCTCTCTCTCTCTCTCTCTCTCTCTGTCCCTATGTGTCTCAGTGACTATGGGTTCTATATGTGTGCCTGTCTGTAACAAAGGGTCTTTTCTATCTTTATTGAGCAGCCCAGAAAGCACCACACGGAGAAGAAATGGGACACCTTCATTAAAATCCTTAACAGAATTCTACATGGGATTAAGCCATTGACTCCATCTGATCCCGACTGACCTAAACAATAAAAAAAATACTAAACATCATTTGTCAACCAATATCCATAAATGGATATTAATTTTAGAAGATGGCTTTCAAGCTCTGTGTTTGCTGCTTTCAGCAAATGATGTCTTCTTCTGGGTCAGCGTTAGGGAGCGGTACATGTTTTAAGATGGCAGCTCTACATTAACTTGGGTTATAAAAGTTGATGACATAGGAAATCCAAGGCAGGTAAAGTTCTTCTATTACTTGTAGGTTAAACAAACAGACCGAGTACACAGTAGGACAGCAGTCTTTAGTCCTGTAACAATCTCAGGGTCTGTTGTTAACTCTGGTTGTGAGGTCCAGCAGAAGTTCTAGTCTCTTAGGATGCAAGAAATATTTTTTGTTGCAACACATTGCCACAAAAAGATAATATTGGATCCTTTGGCAATAGAGTTCCATATGGCTGCGAGATGTCTTGTGGGTGTGGGAATGGAACGTAGGTCCTCTTCATGAGCAGCAAGTATTGAGCCATCTCTCTAGTCTTTCAACTTCACCACTGACCACAGTTGTTTTCACTGATGCATAAGGAAAGTCCTCCAAAATCCCATGGAAGAACTATTTACAGGGGTGATTTTTCATGACTCCCTGGGGGGTAAGGATATATATATACTCTATATGTTCTCAGAGGTTCCCACAGGTAACCTTAATACCCCTGCTAGGGTCATTCCCAGTTTTGTCTCCAAATCTGTAGCAAAATAGGGTTTGTAGCTGCATACCAAACCCTTCCCCAGATGGTGCAATGAGCTGTTCAATCAATATCTTGTATTAAATATGTCATCCAAATAAGCTCCCGTAAATTTCCCTAGTATTTTTAATACAACAATTATCTTCTTTTCACAATTCAAGATCAAGAACTAATTAAAAGTCCATTAAAAATTTCCTAACTTGTCAAGCCCTAACAGAAAATTGTCTGTCACATGGTGATGAGTCCTAAAAATTGGTTTTATGCCCAATGTCTCGTTTCCTGACACCACTTTTATTTGATCACAAATGACTTTTGAATTACTTGAATTGTCAACAAGTAATGTAGAATCTCTTCAAATGGATGCTGTGTTCTAAATAAATGGCAGAACTTTTCTGTAATTTAGGAGCTGCATTAGTATGCTCTCAAAGCCCTGATTGCTCACCCAGAAGCCCGTTTCCTCAGAATTATGTTCCACTGGTCTAATCATAAAAGACTAAGCAAAGCATCTGCTCTGGTTTCCGTAGGCTGAGATGGACATTTTATGTACTATTAAGTCCTGCAGGGTTATTGCACTATGATTTGGTAGACCGTGACACTTATGTGCTGTGTTCGATAGGGCAGCCTAGACAGTTGCTCTGTATGATGGGAAGGAGGAGACATTCCTGTGAAATCCCAAGGGAGGAACAAGGTTAAATATCTGGATGAACACATTTTAACACATTTAATGAACTGACAGAAGAGCAATGCAGTGGAAATTTTACTGAGCTAATATTGCCTTAGTACAAAAAAGAAACACAGAAAAGTATGAAGGAAAGTCCTGCAGGGAACCCCAAGCCGTGAGTACGTCGTAGGGTCTGGAGAGTCATGGGAGAGTTTCTGATAGGACACGGGCATTGCATCAGAAGGCAACACTAGCTTCTGAGTAAAGACTGATTGATGAGTAACAACTTCTGCTTCAAGGTCGCATTAGACACACACTGCCTTTATTTCTATTATATGACATTGATTCTGCACATTTAAATATTGATAGTCATATTCCAAGTCAAAAAGGATTTTGTGAATTTTATTTTCCAACCATAAACACTTAATAGTAACCATAGATGCAAACACGAGGAAGTTTGCAATACCAGTTAAGGCTGTATTGTTCCTCAGCAGGAAGCTGGGATGGGTAAGACCAAAAATGTTGCCAGGATTCCTTGATGTGGCAAATAAAGCTTTATTCAGCATTTTAGTTTTCTTTCCTACCATTCCCTCTGGTGATTGTATATTATATAAAGACTGTATTGTATGACCATTGGTTTTTAGTACTTGTGGGTTCCACATCTGAGGATCTAATCAACCAGGAATCGAAACATTTGTAAGGCATGTATCTGTACAGAGGTGTGGTATTTTGAGAAGGCTCATAGAAGGTTCATTATTTGAACATACAAGGATATGAAGCCTTGTTAGAGTAGGTGTGGCATTACTGGAGTAAGTTTGTCACTGGGGCTAGGTGTTGACATTTTGGAAGCTCCAGCCAGGCCCAGTGGTTTTCTTTCTCTTCCTGGTGCCTGGTAGAGCTCTCAACTCCTTCTCCAGCGCCATGTCTTGCCTGTATGCAAATATGACAGCACCAGCACCATGACAGTGGACTAAACCTCTGAACTGAAGGCCATCCCCAATGAACTGTTTTCTTTTAAAAGGGTTGGTGTGGTTGTGGTGTCTCTTCACAGCCATAGAGCTTTAGGACAAGAGGAGATACAAACTCACAGTCTAGGTAATGATTAAATCGCGTTTAAACTGTATTACGGATTGCTCAGTAGAAATCTCTTGCTCTTCACTGGAATAAAAGAAGGCAAAGGAGCCCTAGAAAGAATATACATAATAAAGAGATTGCACCAGCTTCACATACAATAGCTGCTATAATTGTGGTAGAACAGGTCAGGGTCTTTCCTGATGTGGAAGCCAAACTTGGTGTCACATACACTATTGTGTCATTCACAATAGGTTTTGGAGACATGAAAACTTCAATATCGAGAGGGTCCTGGATTTTTCTTTTAAGGTTTCAGAGAGCCACAGAGGGCGTGAAATGTGTGGGTTCAGTTACTTAAAGGAAGTCCTGAAAGACCATTGAATAAAACTGTGAAGGTGAGACTGGATTGTGGTAGAGATGCTAAGATGTTAGTGTTGCCATAGTTACAGAACATCTGCCAAGAAGGTCTGGACAGGGAATGGAGTAAACTCAAGAGACATAAGCAGGGAGCAAAGCTGGAGGGGCAATGGCATTTAAGTTCTGAAACTTAAATGAGGCCCAGAAACTGGACAGAGTCATAGGATTTGGTGTTTGCCCTCATAGGTTTTAGTCTGTTTGGCACTGTCTTTCTGTGCTATTTATTATATGTTACAAATGCATAACTTGTTTTTGTTTTCTAATTTTAGGGGGCAGTCACAGCTCATGAGATGTTCTGGAATGTCAAAAGAGAGTTTGGACTGTGTACAATTGAACAGTGTTGAGACTGTTACAGACTATGGGGACCTTTAAAGTTAGATGGAATGCGAGTTTCATTATGGTATGTTCATGAGCCCATGGAGAATAAGGGTAGAAAATGGTGGTTTGAGCGAGAAATATCACATACAGGCTCAGGAATTTGGTCCCTATTTGGTGCTAATGTTGACAGAAGTTATGTAACCATTAGTCAGTCAGTCGAGCCTTTATGGAACAGGCACATCATGTGGGGTTGAAGCTTTATACATTTATAGCCTCACCCCACTTTCTGTTCTCTTCTTTAGCGTTCAGTATGTAAATAAAAATATCATTAACCAGCTCCTGCCTTATGTGTTCCCTGAAATAAAAAATAATGCTCTATGAAACCCCATCAAGGTAGGTAAGATTTTTTTAAGTTAATGGATGATAGTTTTGGCAGCAAAATTGCGTGGCAAGTCACCAAACACTCCAATCATATTGTCTCTGACCTTGTCTCTGAAGTAGCAAACCATTTTCCTCTTCCACAATGAAAATGGTCCACTGTAATAGATGTGCTACCAGGTTCAAGGATGGTCACCTTGTAGGATGTGCTGTATCAGGTTTTCAGAATTGTTTAAGGTGGCAGATAGAGTTGGAGCTAAAATAAAAGAGTTATCTGTTATTTTAAAATGAACAACTTTACCAGGAAAAAAAGTAGGTCATATTTAAAAGTCACCTAAATTACAATTTAGAGCACATATTTTTCACATGGAAGGCTAGTTCTCCATCTCACATAACAATTTCAAAAGAGATAATATTTGGCTGGAGAGATGGCTCAGTGGTGAAGAGCGCTGACTGTTCTTCCAGAGGTCCTGAGTTCAATTCCCAGCACCCTCTCTAATGAGATCTGATGCCCTCTTCTGGCATGTCTGAAGACAACTATGCTATCCCCTTTTCTGGTTCCCTCTCTCCTCTCTCCTCTCTCCCATCTCCCCTCTCACTGCTTCTATGAGGATGTTCCCCCTTCCACCCACCCACCCACTCCCACTTTACCACCCTGGCATGTCCCTACACTAGGGAAAGTCTTCACAGTACCAAAGGCCTCTCCTCCTATTGATACCAGACCAGGCCATCCTCTACTACATATGCAGCTGGAGCCATGGGTTTCCCACGTGTACTCTTTGGTGGTTTTGTCCCAGGGAGTTCTGGGGGATGGTCTGGTTGGTTGATATTGTTGTTCTTTCTATGGGATTGAAAACCCTTTCAGCTCTTTCAGTCCTTTCTCTAACTCCTCCATTAGACTCCTTGTGCTCAGTCCAATGGTTAGCTGCAAGCATCTTCATCTTTATCAGTAGGGCTCTGGCAGAGACTCTCAGGAGACACCCATATCTGGCTCCTGTCAGCAAGCACTTCTTGGCATCATCAATAGTGACTGGGTTTGGTGGCTGCATATTGGATGGATTCCCAGGTGTCTGGATACCTTTCCTTCAGTCTCTGCCCCACTGTTTGTCCCTATATTTACTCCTGTATTTTGTTCCTGCTTCTAAGAAAGACTGACACATGCACATTTTGGTCTTCCTTCTTCTTCTTCTTCTTTTTTTTTTTTTTTGGTTCTTTTTTTTTCGGAGCTGGGGACCGAACCCAGGGCCTTGCGCTTCCTAGGCAAGCGCTCTACCACTGAGCTAAATCCCCAACCAATCTTCCTTCTTCTTGAGCTTCATATTTTTCATATGGTCTTGTGAATCAAATGGCCAAGAAGCACCTAAAGCAATGTTCCTTAGTCATCAGGGAACTAAAAATTAAAACAACCCTGAGATTCTACCTCACACTGGTCAAAGTGGCTAAGATCAAAAACTCAGGTGACAGTACATGCTAGAGAGGATGTGGAGAAAGAGAAACATTCCTCCATTGGTGGTGGGATTGCAAGCTGGTACAGCCATTTTGGAAATCAGTCTGGCGGTTCCTCAGAAAATTGGCCATAGTACTACCTGAGGATACAGCTATATCACTCCTGAGCATATACCCAAATGATGCTCCAACATATAACAAAGACACATGCTCAACCATGTTCATAGCAGCCTTATTTATTTATTTATTTTTATTTATTTATTATTATTTTTTATTATTATTAACTTGAGTATTTCTTATATACATTTCGAGTGTTATTCCCTTTCCCGGTTTCCGGGCAAACATCCCCCTCCCCCCTCCCCTTCCTTATGGGTGTTCCCCTCCCAACCCTCCCCCCATTGCTGCCCTCTCCCCAACAGTCTAGTTCACTGGGGGTTCAGTCTTAGCAGGACCCAGGGCTTCCCCTTCCACTGGTGCTCTTACTAGGATATTCATTGCTACCTATGAGGTCAGAGTCCAGGGTCAGTCCATGTATAGTCTTTGGGTAGTGGCTTAGTCCCTGGAAGCTCTGGTTGGTTGGCATTGAGCAGCCTTATTTATAAGCCAGAAGCTGGAAAGAACCTAGATGTCCTTCAACAGAGGAATGGATACAGAAATTGCAGTATATTTACACAATCGAATATTACTCAGCTATTAAAAACAATAACTTCATGAAATTCTTAGGCAAATGGATGGAACTAGAAAATATCATCCTGAGTAAGGTAACCCAGTGACAGAAAACACTCATGCTATGTACTCACTGATAAGTGAATAGTAACCCAAAAGCTTGGAATATCCAAAAGCCCCTATACATTTCCTAAATGAAATACCACTGCACTGTGGAAGCCCCATCACTGGTCCTCACAACATTCTTGATTCACACAGAGCAAGACCTTCACATTAATCAGGCATATCTTTTCTTTTATAAGGATAAAAAAGAGAGATCTTGGTTTGATGAAAGTGTTTGCACTGATTTTTTTTTTCCCCTCGGTGAGCAAATGATTAAATAACAAATCAAGTACAATTAGCATTTTCAGAAGCATAGAAGATAGTCAGGCTTATACAATAAAGAAAGTAAGCTTCTGGAACTTTATGTTAAAATGTAAAAGTAAATCTTATTCACCACTTATAATTGTCTTGGAGATTTACTGCTGAATAACCTCACCCTTTCTAGTTCTTTCTGAGCTCTAGCTGGTTGGATCAACTCCTCTCCAATCAGACTGATTCAATCTGGCCTCTCTCAGCTTCTCACCAAGTCCCTCTACTTGGACTCAAACTATTTTGTAATTTGTTGTAATCTTCTGGTCCCTTGTTCTCTGACTTCAGCTGCTTCTGCTGACCCGCACTGAACTGCATGACCTCCCAGATCCACTGCAGCCTCTGCACTGACTCCCCGCTGACTCAACTCTTAACTCAATGACGAACTCAACTGAATGAACAGAACTGATGACTTAAATAGCTTTTCTTTTGAGAGTTGGACATATCCTATCCCTAACTCATTATGTTAAACCTTGCTCTGATTTGTCTCTTTGTCTGCCCTTCAATTATACATCATTAGTGACTCCACCATCTCCAGGAGTCTCACTGGCCTAGAGCTTCCATTGGGTACACCTGCTAATTATTTACTAAGGAAAGTTTTTCTATTATTTATTCGGAAAAGCCTAGTAGAAAATTTACTGCATAAACCATAACTGAATTTACTAGAGTAAGGAAGTACTTCTGACAGTTGTCCAATTAAAAATTACTCTTAACTAATAAGTATGATTGTAAAACAAAAATATGACTTTGTTATATTTTCCATATTTAAAGACGTATTTTTAAGATAAGATTTAGTAGGGCTCAAAGTACAGATCACCAAATACTCTGACCTTCATTCTTACTCTTCATAGAGTTGCTGTGGGCATTCTGTGTGTTTCTGCCACTCACTCTATGTGTGTGAACTCTTTCCTTCCACTGATCATACTTTGACATTTCTGTATAATGAAAAAAGAAATTTTCTTAATAGGCTCTCATAAAATTCACACAATAGGTTTCCCATAGATTATTTAACTAATACCTTGCTGAAAGACAGTGGAGTTTCCTCTAACTTTTTACTAATGGCCATTCAGAGCCTGCCCCACCTGGGTATACAGCCCATATACATACAGCCACTAAAACTAGATAATACTGATGAAGCCAAGAAGTTCATGCTGACAGGAGCCTGATATAGCTGTGTCCTGAGAGGCCCTGCCAAACCTGACAAATGCAGAGGCAGATGCTCACAGCCAAATACTGAACTGAGAACAGGGTCCCTAATGGAGGAATTAGAGAAAGGATTGAAGGAGCTGAAGGGGCTTGCAATCCCATAAGAACAACAATACCAACCAACCAACCAGAGCTCCCAGGGACTAAGTCACTACCCAAAGAGTACACAGGGATAGACCTATGACTCCAGCTGCATATGTAGCAGAGGATGTCCTTGTTGGGCACCAATGGGAGGAGAAGCCCTTGGTCCTTATAGAAGAAGGGGAGAGGGATGGGATGGGGGCTTATGGCTGGGCAACCAGGAAAGGCAATAACATTTGCAATATAAATAAAAATATCAATTAAAAAATGTTCCCTTAAACATTATTACCTTCTCACCTGATGTAATAAGTAGATAACTAAGACAAAGTTTGCATACATGGGACTTTTAAATGGAAGCATAAGAATATTTTAAGTTTTGATAGATGAGGCCAAATGTTCATACCAAGGGGAGGTGGCTAATTTACTGCTGTATTCAGTGCTGAATGGATAATAAAATGTTTTTCCATTTGAGTTGTGAAAACTTACTTTAGTTCTTATTATAAATGAAATGGAACAGGCTTAATGTGATTGTTAACATTTGTATTTCTTTTTCTGTAGATTCATGTGAATAAACACATTTTTAACTTACAGAGCCACAATAGTCCTTGATATCTGATATTTCTTTAGTACCTCCAAAAGTTGCTTTCAATTAATGACCTCTAGTTTTTCCTAAGTAATAGTTCAGAGTCAGGACAATATGGGCTTATTCAGAAGAAGCTTACAAGGAATAGAGAGGAAAGTGGGACAGAAAGTGGGACAGAAATGGAGAAGGAAGAATGATAAGGAGAAACCAACATGGAAACATGAACTCATGAATTGCACCTTTTGAGACAGATTTTTAAATGTTCCAGCCCACCAAAGTTTGAATGATTTGCAGTAGCTCCTGAACTTTCTGCTCACCAGGGTACAGGAGCAAGGACTAATGGGAAGTTTTTAACAGTTTCAAAGCCTCGCACTAGATTTCCACCCAAGAGTGGTTTTTTTTTTCTTTTTTCTTTTTCTTGGATATTTCTTTTTATTTTATTTACATTCCAAATGTTATCCCCTTACCTGGCTGGTTTACCATCCATAAATCCCCTTCCAATCTCCCCTCCCCTTACTTCTATGAGGGTGTTCCCCCACCCACCTACCCACCCATTCTTGCCTCCCTGCCCTGACATTCCCCTATACTGGAGCATCAAGCCTTGGCAGGACCAAGGGCTTCTCCTTTCATTGGTGCCCAACAAGGCCATCCTCTGCTACATATGCAGCTGGAGTCATGGGTCTGTCCATGTACAGTCTTTGGGTAGTGGCTTAGTCTCTGGGAGCTCTGGTTGGTTGGTATTGTCTTATTGTCTTCAGCTTCTTCAATCCTTTCTCTAATTCCTCCATTGGGGACTCTGTTCTCAGTTCAATGTTTGGCCGTGAGCACCCGCCTCTGTATTTGTTAGGCTCTGGCAGTGCCTCTCAGGAGACAGCTATATCAAGCTCCTATCAGCATGTACTTCTTGTCATCAGCAACATTGTCTGGGTTTGGTGGCTGTATGTATATCGGCTGGATGCCCAGGTGGGGCAGTCTCTGGATGGCCTTTACTTCAGTCTCTGCTCTAAATTTTCTCTCCGTATCTCCTCCTATGAATATTTTTGTTCCCCCTTCTAAGAAGGACTGAAGCATCCACACTTTGGTCATCCTTCTTGAGCTTCATGTATGTGGTCTATAGACTGTATCTTGGGTAATTTGAGTTTTTGGACTAATATTCACTTATCAGTGAGTACATACCATGTATGTTTTTTTTTGTGACTGGGTTACCTCACTCAGGTTGATATTTTCTAGTTCCATCCATTTGCCTAAGAATTTCATAAGGTCATTGTTTTTAGTAGCTGAGTAGTACTCCATTGTGTAAATATACCACAATTTCTGTACCTATTTCTCCGTAGATGGACATCTGGGTTCTTTCCAGTTTCTGGCTATTATAAATAAGGCTGCTATGAACATAGTGGAGCATGTGTCCTTGGTGTATGTTGGAGCATCTTTTGGGTTTATGCCCAGGAGAGGTATAGCTGGGTCCTCAGGAGTACAATGGCCAATTTTCGGAGTGTTCTTTGTGTTCAACTTTAATAGCCTCCTTGAAAATGAGCACCATTAATCCCTATGTCTCCAAGCCGTTCATTTTTGCCTGTGACGCTACACACCCATGAGGAGGACCCCCATTGCCAACTTCCTCCTTGTCTGCGCACACTGAGCGTTGCATGACACATGGGTAGGGTTTGCTTCTAAAACCCTGGTTTCATTTGGTACTGGGCCATTTTTCATATTCAGCACATTAAATAAACTCCGCCACCCTGTTTGGATGTCAGGACAGAAAAAGCAAAACAAAACAAAATAAAAGCTAAAACTACTTTCTCACTTTAATTCTACCTTTTAGAAAGAACCATTTTATTCTTCATGCGTCTCCATTTCTAAAACAACAAATGAAGACAAACTACTTTTAACTCACTATGACATGTCAGTCATTGATTGTCATGCCGCAGCTTCCACATGCGAAGCTCATTGGTCTGTACTTGAAGGAGGACACAGAAGAGCAGCGATAACCACAGGAGAGGAAGGGACTATGGAGAATTTTCAAAATAAGAAAAATGAGTGTTAAACCTTCTTTTCAAATAAGAAAGGGCTCTCATTTTGCCTGTCCATCAGAGGATAACTTATAGACCAGGACAAGGAAATGGAACAGATTCTGAATGAGGAAAGAGTCCTAGCCCCATGGCTCTTAAGTCAATGCAAAATAAAACCGTCAGTCAGAAAAGCAGCTTATGAACAACAAGCCAGGGCACAGCTGTCTGCCTTTAGTTTTTCATGTATCCTAAATGTATTCTCTTGGACTTTATACCCTTAATAGGATTTGGGTGTCCCCAAGAAACCTATGAACTCATAAAGAGCTTGAAGTTCATTGGCTTATATGTTTATTCTTTGCTCTTCCCCTACCTTCATTAAAGCAAATCAAACAAGTGTCTTATATGTGTGTTTCTATCAACACAGTATGCCATTCCGGAGCGTAGGAAAAGCATTTTCAGTCAAAGGCAGACCACTCTTTTGCAAAGTACTAGAGTCCCCAAAAGGAGAGGTAAATACCAAATTACTGAGCAGCTGCCAGAGCAATAAGTTGGTAGTATTTTAATAATTCTATTTGCACTGGGAAAACAAAATAATAGGTTTCCGTTGAATGAATAAGATTCTCTGTTTACTGAATGGCAAATGTAAACGGCGGAAATTGTTTTTTCAGAGATCTCCAGGTCACTTAATTCATCTTGAAATGGAGTTTTCTTACAACAGGATTTCTGAACTTAAAAGAAAAAAAAAGTACTACAGGACGAAGCCCTTGATACCCCAGGCAGCAAGCTTCCCATGCTTCCTATTTTAGTCACTTCCTCTACTTCAGGAGCAGGATATGGGAGGAGAGGCCATTTCCCACTTACCTAATCTATCTCTAACCTTAGAAACCAAGGTTAAATTCAATTACATTCTTGTCCACAGTCTGACCGATGGGGATCCTTAGCCAAAGACATCACACTCTTCGTTAGCTTTCTTTGTGTGAGACACCATCCTCTCTAGATGCCCATGGTAAAGGAGTAGAGGAAAAACAACTGGTGTCACCATATCAAAACATACCTGACATCTTTCTAATTTGAGCAAAGAGAAACTACAAATAACTTCAACATGATATCATGCAAAGATGACTCCCCTACCGTAATAAAATTGTACCAGTTAAAGATTTATCTAACAGTCATGTAATAAGCACAGTCTCCATTCCTTCATATACTAGGATAACATTACCGGTCTGGCACAGCGGGCTTGTAATTAGAATTGTTGTTTAGAAGGGAGGTATATGAGATCGTCACTAGTAATGAAAATGGGGAAGAATTAGGAAAATATACTTGGATTAAAATGGAGGAACATGTGTTCTATGCATAGGCCAGGGTACACAAAAAATCATAAAACAAGGACAGAAGGCTTAGCTATTTTCAGAGATTGGAACATGTGATCAGACTTGATCAGTTCACAATCATTGCCATGGTCTGAGAAGGGCTCAGATTCCCTGGAAAGAAGAGGAAGCCATTTTCCCATTCCCTACTTCTTCCATGGCCTCACCTCATCCTGCATCTGCCTTTTGAATAACCTGTCTTGCTCACAGGCAAGCAGAACCACCAGCTGATTAATTTCTTAGGATACAAATGGGAACCATGAGAGGGTAAGAGTAAATAGAGGGCCAACATGGTGTGGTGAATTTTAAAAAGGGGAGGGTGGATTTGCTTTAGCAGGCAAATCCTTCAGGCCCATAAACTTTGCCGAGAGTTTCCTTCAACTTTCTGCTTAAGAAAGCAATTCCTTGCTTATCTGTTCTTCTTTGATTCTAGAAGTAAATTTAGAATGTGTTTTAAGATCAATAGAATTTGAAGCAAAGCATCTTGAAAAAAAAATCCTATTTCCAAGCTGAAATGTCAGTTAGAAATGATGGAGCTCAAGATGTGAGCTTGGGATGGAATCCGACCAGTTCAGTCTCCTTCTGTGGGAGGAGTTAGAGTAGTCACATGTCTCCGTTGATTGAACAAGATCCATGACAAGCAGTTATATTGATGCAGCCTCATCCCTTTGGAAGATGGCACACAAAAAAGGATCATTGAGGTTGCATTCAGAACTAAAGCTCAAAACAATATGGAAAACAATAACTTCACAGGAGGATGAAAATAAAGAGATCAAAGACAAGCATCCAAATGAAAACATCTTTCCAGGAGGTAGTGTAAGTTTAAACATAACTTATGTTTCAATTAAAGAATGTTCATAAATGGTGTCTGCTAAGACCCAACTCCCCCTGATGAACATCTTATAGAAAGAACCCTCTTTGCATATTAGAGATGTCCATAGCAGGAAGCTAAGGCCAATTCCATCTTCCTTCCGCTTCAGTGCTGTAGACTGTCTGTGGAAAATCAATATATCAGCTAGAGAATAGACTTCTGCATAAGATCTCTGAGCAGTCACCTTGGGGCTTTAGTGCAAAGTCTCACGATTATTCCACAGCCCCGTTGGTGAATACTGACTGCATAGGCTCTACAGCCTTACAGAGTAGTCCACATTCTTCTTTAAACACAAACAACTCATCTAATTCTTTTCAACTTTTATTCCTTACACTTTGTTTTTCTAAACCAACTTTTCACTAGGAGAAAATGTACATACAACATTGTATGGCTGTTGTATTTTTTCCACAAGATTTGGGGAAAAATGATTAACAAGCTTCTGGTCACTGAAGCTGGTGTGGAAATGCAAATACCATTGATTGTAAAGGGACTCGGTTTCCAAAGTTGGTAATTCTGGAAGAGAGAGGCCAAATAGGACCTAACAGAGGCTGAAAGCATTTCCCTTCTTGCATTTAAACACTTCCTAGCAGTCTTTATGGGATAGCCTTGTACCAACAATGAGAAGCATGGTTCTAAAAATGATTAAGAAATCGTTCATCCTATTTTTCCATGAGTTCCCAAGCTCCATCCACTGTTTAGCTGTGGGTGTCTGTATTTGCCAGCTGCTGGGTGGAACCTCTCAGAGGACAACTTGCTCTTGTATTCAAGCATAGCAGAGTATCATTAATAGTGTTAGGGATTGGTTCTTGCCCATGGGATGGGTCTGAAGTTGGGCCAATTATTAATTGGCCATTCCCTTAGTCTCTGTTTCATCCCTGGTATATGAATTTCTTGCACACAGGTTAAATTCTGGGTTGAAAGTTTTGTGGGTGGGTTGATGTCTCTATTGCTCCTCTGAGGTTCCTGCCTCAGTGAGGAGGAGGTGGCCTCTTTGGGTTCCATATCCCCAATGTTGTGAGCCACAGTTAAGGTTACCCCTACTGATTCTTGGGCACCTCCCTTATCCCAGGTCTTTGTCTTGTCCTGGAGATGGCCCCCACCTCCTTACCCCAGTCAGATGCAGATTTCCATGCATTTTCATGGCCCTGTGGCCATCTCTCCTGTCTTTCCCCACACCTGATCCTGAACCCCCCACTCTCCTCCCCATTCCCCCTCCCTTCCAGTCCCCTCCCTCCATCTGCTTGTTATGACTATTTTATTCCACCTTCTAAGTGGAATAAAAGATTCAAGCTTCCTGGTTTGGTCTTTTTTTCTTGTTTAGCTTCTGTGGATCTGTTGAGTATAGCATGGTTTCTGTATTTTGTGCCTAAGATAGGACAAAGGATTCCAGGCCCCACAGGAAATAAGAACTCCACAGGAAGACCAACAGAGTCACTAACCTGGACCCTTGGAGCTCTCAAGAGTATGAACATCAACCAAGGAGCATACACAGGCTGAACCTAGGCCTCTCTGCATATATGTAGCATATGTGTAGCTTGGTGTTCATGTGGGTCCCAAACAACTGGAATGGGGGCTCTCCCAAAAGCTGTTGCCTGTTTGTGAGATATGGTTTTCTAGCTGGGCTGCCTTGTATGGTCTCAGTGGGAGAGGAAGCACCTAGGCTCACAGAGATTTGAAGTGGCCGGGTGGGAGATACCTGGGTGTGGCCCTACCCAGTCAGAAGTGAAGGAAAGGGGAATAGAGAAAAGATTGTTGCGGGGGTAGCTAGGGAGGCAGGGAGGGAGCAGGATGTAAAGTGAACAAATAAAATAAAATTAAATTAAATTTAAAAATTGTTAAGCATTTTTCTACTGACATGCCTTAAAAACTCAGATAGTGGCAAGATTCTGCTCAGAAGATGTCTTGAAAGAGAGAAAGCACAATGTCATCTTGTAGCAACACCTTATTTCCTCCTCTTCCACACAGGAACATCAGCTTTTTATTTGGAAATGCCAGCTTTCCATCACAATTAACTATCTTGTGTCTTGTGGTATGTTCTCAGGTATGTAGTTCTGAGGAGTGCTTGTAGCCTGTCACTCTCCTCTGTGAAGCCTGCTGTGTAATGTTAGCATAACAGAAAGCATTGGCTTGTGGATTATTCTTAAGATGGAAGTTATTGATGGGGTATATACTGGAACATAACACTTGGCCAGAGTTGTGTGTAAATATTAACTTTCATTATTCTCTTCTTAGAAAGGAGAAACTATTAGAAGTGAGGACTGTGCAGAGATAAAACAACAAAACAAAACAAAACAAAAAGTATGAATCATGTCGCTTTTCAATCCTTCCCTTGGATTTAACAGGAAAGACACCAATTTATGTTGTTAAAAGATTCAAGTACCAATGAGATTCCCAAGGCTTGCATCAGAGTGTCATTTGCTGCTGTTCATGTGAGGGACCCAGGGGAAAGTGTCTATTGTATATATTGAGTTATCCAGCTCTGAGACTAAGAGTTCTGGCTGCTCTTCCAGAGGACTCAGGTTTGATCTCCAGCACCACACGATGGCTCACCTATAACTTCAGTTAATAAAATGAAAAACAAGCTACAAAAACCAAGACATAAAGTTGGTATGGTATGGATGTGGGGTGAATTAGGGAGGAGTTATGGGGAGGAATAAAGTTGAATGTGGTCAGGAAACATCATATCATATTCTCAAAGAATTAATAGTTTTAAAAAACTATTCCAATGGCGTTGACATCAGTGGTAAAAAATGAAGTATATAAGGAACAGAGTTATTACTAATATGCAATATCAAGGTAATTCTTTGACTCTTAGCTAATTGGGTGAAAAAGAAGCAGTTAAAATATTTGGAAGAATGCCAAGGTAAGATCATTGACACAACTGTGTATTAGTTCCCTTTCTCATTACTGTCACAGGATACCTGATTAAAGCAATTTAAAGAAAGAATAGTTTATTTTGGCTTACAGCTTTAGGGTAATTTATCATTTAAGGGAAGATAGAGTGACAAGAATGGCTTTCACGATGGAGGCAAAACCATCAGGCAGATAGTCACATTGACTTCATAGAAGCAGAAAATGAACAGTGTTCATGTTGAGCTCTACTTTTATTCTAACTGGGACCCCTCCCCCCTCGGCTCCTAGAATATGACATCCACACGGTCTCTCCTGTTTGGTGAGACTTTTTTTTTTTTTTTTGGAAAACCACCTCATAAACACACTCACTGATGTATTTTCATTTCAAGTTGACAGGAAATATTAACCATCACATCTCCATTCTCCATTAATTTGACATTGGCCTTAAAGCTTCATTGTCAGTTCATAATGCAATATGCATTTACTTCCTGTCTAAAAGTCCTGAAATTCTTTAATAGTCTAAACACTGAAATGATAAAAGCATAGCAAAAAGAGACAAGACCAAAGCAGTAGCTATACACAATATGATAAATGTTATATTCTTTAGTTCCATGTCTTACATGGAAGATCTTGATGGAATCATCTGGACTCTGACGAACATAGGCAGCCTCATCCCTCCAGCTCTGCTGCCTGTAGCACATGTTATCTCCTTAAGTTGTTTTAGTTTGTGCATACAATTCACCTTTGTGAGCATTCACTGGTTCTAGCATTTCCAAAGTCTTGGGGTTTCTGTTATAATGTAGGGTTCCCCTTTCCAGCATCAGGAAATGGCCTCTCACAATCTTCTTGTAGAGAATCTGACACTATCACTTAATGGCCGGTCTCAGCGACTTTTTAGAACCTAAGTGCAAGGTTTCATGGGCTCCTCATCCTTACATCTTTCATGATCATAAAACCAGTACCTTATGTATGATGCTGTCAATGTGAGATGTAGTTGGACCACAGTTGAAGTGACCTATGTCTGTCTTCAAGGATGACCATAGAGAGACATTTCCCTAGATAGTTTTTTGGTTTTTTAAAAGCTGGAAGTCAATCTCACTTCAAGTGCCCTCCTCTCAAATGAATTTGCATTTTCACATATTGTATTTTTCAATGGCTGGAATCTTTAGCTCAGGACACCTTTCGTTTTGTTACAGCTAAGAACTAGAACTTGGTGTTTATCTTTAATGGTGCTAATTTCTCTAACAGTCACAGATACTTCTACTGTACTTTCACTGTATGCAACTTTAAAGTTGCTCACTCTTCTTTCTTTGCCAAATTGTACAATTTTATAACTCATTGCTCTCTCTCCCTTTCTTTTATTGACAACATGGACAATGTCAGGGAAAAATAAGCATGTCATAGCCTGAATGCTTTCTTGTCTTGAAATTTCTTCTATCAAAGAAATATTAGTCTATTCCTTACCTTTGAAGTCAGACTCACTGAAGATTTCAGGACATGCAAAGAATGAAGCCAAGTTATTTTGCCACAAAGGCCATGAATGTTTCATCCAGTTTCTGATAGTCATTGTTCCTCTGATGCCCTTATGAAATGGGACTCCACTGTTTGCAAATCTTTTGACCTTATAGCTTTCCAAGTTGTCATTAGAATGTCTCTGAAAGTTCTCTTTACATCATTCAAAGTCTTCTATGGTTCCAAACTCTTCTATATACCCCATATACCCCCAAACCAGTTCCACAAGTCTCTGAACCACATAGTCAAGTTTATCAGAGCAATGTCCCATTCTCAGGAACAACTTTTCTTGCTATTGTGAAAAATATCCAACTAAAACACATTTAAAAAAGAAAATTTTATTTGGGCTCCCAATTTAAGGGAGGAGGTGTGATGGAAAGAGTGATTCTTGCTGTGGCAAGAAGAGGTACAAGACTTCAGACAGCTGGGTGCAATTTGTCCACAAACAAAAAACTCAAACACTAGTGTTCAGTTGTTCCTTTTCAGTTACTCTGGGTACCCAAACCATGCAATGATATCACTTATATTCAAGACAGATCTTCTCTCCTTAGCTAATCTTATCTGAAACACTCTCATAGATACACACAAGTTTGTGTTTCTATAATGACAATTTCCCTAGTCAAATTGATTCTGAAGATCAAGCATAAGTGACTGGATGCTCATTCTTGTAAACATGGATATTAGAAAGGTTTAATCTGTATTACTGAGCATTTATTTTTATTTAGTCATTTAATATTTATTGAACTCATATTTGAACCAGGTGTTCTAGATAAAAAAAAATCCCTACCTGCATAGAGTTTGCATCTGGAAATATAGGGATAACATGTAAATAAACAATACCATTTAATACTACCTGTTTGGAAAAAAGAACCATTTAGTTACAAAACAAGCTGACGGGGACACAACACAATCTGTCAGCACTGTGTGGGATCTGGGTCTATGTTAAAAGTTCAGCAAGTAAAGCCAAGGGTAAGTTGGGTGAGCGTAGGCTGGCTGAGGGAAGGATTCAGATTTGAAGTAAGTTAGAACTTAGCTTCCATTTTCAGAACTGAGCATTTATTAGAGTTAAAAGTTAGAGAGCCAATCTCAGTAAAAAAAAAGTGCCAAAGTCTAACTTAAAATTTAAAATAACCCATCTGTCTCCTATGTGGCTTGAATAGCAGTCCATTGCAAATGCCTCAGAGTATAGAAGAGGAGTTGGGGTCATGGCCAATTTGATGGTGGCAGTCAGGTGGATAGGGTAGACTTGGAAATGCAGCTCTGTGCATCTATTTTTGAAATGTGTTAGGTCAGCAATACCGAGGCTCTTCTGGCTCTCAGGAAGTCCAGTTTCCTGGAAAATCTTTATTACCTAATTAAGAAGGGAAAGACTTTCAAGTGGTCTCCCGAGTCTCTTCTCACTTCACCATCCTCAGCCTGACTGGAATGCCAAGACTCAGCAAATCTGTGGGATGACAAGGTGGACCAAAACAATGATTTCTTCTTCCAGATTCACTTAGGAATGTTGTGGTTGGCACAATGGATTTCCAGTAGCTAAAGGCTCATTTCCTTAGGTCAACATACCAATCTGGCAGTTAACAAAGACTTTCCTGATCAACCTCAAGATATGGTATGAGCTGCTTGGGAAGGTGCAGCACGTAGCTATGGAAACCCGATGGAACCCTGAGTTCCTGCAAGTGTGGAGTTAGTGCTGTTCAGTGTTGATCATTTCATTCTTTAGATGAAAAGGTAGCATTAAGCAGCAACAGTAAAGACAAGACCCACAGATCTCCAGAAGCGCACAGAGCCCTTTGTCCTTATTCAATAGCAGGATTGCTTGAAAGCCATGAAAGCAGATAAATGTCTACATACCTTCAATGAAATAATCGCTTTCTTCACTGACATCCCATGTTCTAGCTGAGGCTTCACTAATATTTCCTAATATTTACACGTGCGTGGCTTGAATCTCTGCCCTAATTTTACAAGAAGGTGCTACAGGGTAGAATGCCCTCGCTATATTCATAAACAGTTTTGACTCTGTAAATATTTCATAAAGTTTCTACACCTTTTCGTTTTTCAAAGTCAAATGAGGCCATGTCTATTTGACATTATTCTGAGATGACAAAACGCTCAGAGATGCTAACACCATCACTGTAATCTCCTTGGTCATGCCGCAAGCACGAGAGTTTTCCTTGACAATGTCCATTTGTGTAGAATGGGGGGACCTGTGTCCAGAGCTGAAGGCAGTATATAGAGATGGTACCCACATACCATACTTAGAAGGTCAGGCACAAGCAATGCACAGTGGCCAAAACAATGACTGTGTCAAACACTGTGCCTTTCCCATACATATTTTCACCCTCTTAATGTCACAATTTCTTTTCATAGTAACAAACAGAAAGTTTTAGTGTATAGAAGAATGTTTGTTAAGTATGAAATGTTTTCCAATGTCATGAATGGAAACCAAGGCTTAGATGTCAAGTAATCTAACTGTAAACCGAGATTTCCTGTAAGATTTTTCTGCTATTAAAAGTTGTGCTCTTACATGCTGCCACACAATGGACCTACGTCATGTCATAAGCACAAACAAACTGGTCTAGCTATGTGCGTGTGTGTGTGTGTGTGTGTGTGTGTGTGTGTGTGTGTGTGTGTGATAGATTTATACATGTATGCTATTGTTTCAGGAAAATAATTTTGCTTCAAGTTATTTGTGCCTTTCTAGTAGCACACCCAGGATATGTGCATTGTCCTGCTCTCTGTCACTTGTTGTCACAGGAATTCTTTCATGATTTCCAGAAGAAGCATCCAAATATGACAGAATTTCTAACATAATGAAGAGAACGTCTGCTTTGGATTGTAGCGATAGGAGCATTTGATCATTTGGTGCTTAACTGTGACAGATTGAAAGCTTCCAGCTTTAAATTGACAGTCTTCTTTATATTTTAAAATATTGCTTCATGTACTACATTTTAGTTAAAATGCAATATATTAATTAAATATGATTCTAGTAATATACTTACTTGGATATGCTAGTTACACTTACACACTCATGGCAATGTAATTCTTTGTATTGGTTTTCCTTTCCTTTCTATTTAATGAAATTCTTAATGTTTTCTTGCCCTGTTTTAGGTATAGAGTTTGGGCAATTTCTTGAAATAAACATATAAGCGACATAGGAAAACCACATTGAATTATTTCAGAGTAAGGCATACAATGATATCAATAAGTCTATGAATTCAAGAGAAAGAAAAGTTTCTATTAATGAACAATAGTTTTGACTATGTAACTCTTGAAGTTCTGTAATAAAACAGATGCATATAGTGTGAGTAATTCAACGTTTTAAAGTTGACAATAAATTAAGAAACCCTTGTTGAGTTTCTACTTCTATGTAGCGGTGCTGGTTACTGTTTATACTTAAAAATTTATCTTCACCAAAACACCAAAATCATAGTGTTTAGGCTCATTATTTTGCACTGCATTCTTGAGGAAGTATTTTGGAACACAAAACCAACCCTAACTCACATAAATAAATGTGTGTAACTTCCTTGGGAAAGGTCTGTTGCTTAAATTGTTTTCGAGGGAAGTAATTGATTTTTCTTGGCAGATTTGGCAAAAATAATGAAGTCTTGATTGTCTTATCTGAAGGTCATGTCCTTCTCAGGAATCATCAGTGAACAGCACAGATTAAGTTGAATACAAACTGCCCTGTGGTTCTTTAACTATGTGAATGCAATATGCAGCCAAATGGTTTCAATAACACACACTAACCACAGCAATAAACTGTAAGCCAACAATGTATATCTATATGTGTGCATGTGTTTCTATACTAATATAACAAAAGAGAAATGAGATATTTTTCTAGAAGAAATAAATCAGATAGTGAGACACACATTAACAATATTTTCCTTAGGGGTGGAGAGGGTTAAGATCATTAGCTGCTCTTTTAAAGGACCCAAGTTCAATTCCCAGGACCAAGGGGAGGCTCAGACCATTTGTAAATTGATTTCAGGAGATCTGATGCTCAATTTTGGCCTCCCTCAAAAATGTGCAGGCATTCATGTAGTGCACAGACACACATGCACGCGTAATCCTCATCCGTATAAAATAAAATGCAATAAAAAGAATATTTCTCCCCTAACTTCCCAATTCACAAAACTTTCTTCATCCATTATGATTTTTGAAAATTTGAGACTTGAAGTGTGTTTCTTGTATGCAGTAGAATTATGGATCCTGTTTTCACATTCATTCTGTTAGCTTGTGTCTTTTACTGTGGAATAAATGTTGAGAGATATTATGACCAATGATTGTTAATTTGTGTTATTTTGATGTTAGTGGTGTGTGTTAACTTCCTTGGGTTGGAGTTTTCCTTCTAGTACTTTCTATAGGGTGGGGTTTGTGGAAAGATATTTTTTAAATTTGGTTTTGTCATGGATAATCTTGTTTTCTCTATCTATGGTGGTTGAGAGTTTTTCTGGGTATAACAGTGTAATAGCATTTGTGGTCTCTCAGACTCTGTAAGAGTCAGGCCCTTTTCACTTGTAAAGTCTGTTGAAAAGTCTGCTATAATTCTGATAGGTCTGTCTTTATGTTACTTGGCCTTTCCCCATATATATATTATTTTCTTTTTTTATGTGGCAAGTAAATTTCCACTCCTGGCCCAATCTATTTGATGTTCTGTAAGCTTCCTGTATGTTTATAATAATCTCTTTCTTTAGGAAAATTTTCCTCTATGATTTTGTTAAAAATATTTTGAAACATTCTCTTTTTTGCTGTGTGTTATACATGAAAGCAGAATAGAAATTCAAATAAGGGAATTGTGTGATTTCTCAGTGGGTTAAAACATGAGAAACAACCTAAAAGGTTGATGTACTGTTAATTCAAAATTATTTTTACATACATACTTTACATAAATATATATTTTACATACATATTTCATTACAGAAAGTAGAAATGAAGCATGTGTCGATAATAGGTGGAGTAAAAACAATGAGAAATGTATCTACTAAGGAACTTTTCTGGGAAATGGAGCAACCACCTAGTGGCTAACAGTTCTGGCTGCTATTCTTCCAGTAAGCACACGTTTGTCTTCCAGCATTGAGGTAGAGTGGCTTATAACTGCCTGGAACTCTAGGTCTTGGGGATACGAGGCCTTCTTCTCAACCTGTGACTCTACACTCATCAACTTGAGTATTTATTCTTACCAGGTGTCTACATTCACATGTACACAAACACCATCTCCCCCACATACATATACATGTAATTCAACATCAGTCTTCAAAACCTTCCTGCAATTTATGCTGATTAAGTAGTTATGTTATCATTCATTCGAATTAGTACCATTGGTAAAAAGAATGAGTTTAGAGTCAATGAATATTTCTATTTAGTATATACTAATATGGTAATACATTAATCTATGTGCAAAAATAATATAATGGTTATGTGAAAGTTTACTATTTTGAAAGAATTATAGCACAAACACTTTCAGTTCTATTCCTTTACATTTTAACAAATGAAGCGCATGAAAGTTGTTTTTCTGCACAACAATCTTTTCATACATTTCATCAAACTTAAGAGTTTTCCAAATATTTTTAGATTATTAGATACCCTGAAGCCTTTCTAAAATGAAACTTTGGAAGGAACAAATTGCAATTTCTTTAGGTTCATCTCAGAGCTCTAAGCAGAAAGATATAATTTATTTCCTATTCAGAATATATTTTTTTAAACTTATTGCTTTTTCTCATAACCGCACATTTGCAGAAAATCAGCCAGGGAATAGCATTAGTTTTTATTCAGGTGGGACATTTTCGTAGCTGTTTAAAAACTGTTGACACTGCCCTAAACCTTTGTCATCCCTTCTCTGGATGTAAGTGTTGTGACAGGTATGGTTCACACGGAACACCTCATAATGACCACATTGTCACTGGCAGATAATTCTTAATGGTGACTTTTGAATCCTTGTCATAATGATCACCATCAATTATTGTTGTAGATCTTTCCTTCGACATAGAAACAAAACGTACACATCATAAGTGTCCTATGGAAATTTTCACATGAAGTCTACACACCTCACTATCATTAAGATTGCAAACAGATTATTATTAACATTTCAAAATGCTCTTTCAATCCCAAACAAAAGTTTTCCATAGGCAACTACCACCTTGAATATTAACAACAGGAATTAGCTCTATTCATATGTTAGTGGGGAACAAGTCAACATTTTTGAATTTGATGTTTTTACCCAAACCTACGTTTGCATAGTTCATGGACATTACAGCATATTGTTTCAATTAACTGGTTCTCACAGATATCTCATGGTATGAATACATCACTCATTATCCATTCTCCTATTGTAGGGTATCTTGTTTCTTTTAGGACTATTGGAAATAATATATTTATAAACCTTCATATACTTACATTTTGGATGCACTCTATTTGATAGCTATCTGGACATTGAATTTCTAGGTTATAGGTACAGGTAGACTTAGCTTTCATGTAGTAAATGACATAAAAAATGACTTGTGAGGTCTCCCAGTATTTCTTCTCACAGCCATGTATGGGTGCAAGAGTTGATACTCCAATAAGTTCATTCTGTTCAGGGTGCTATAGTGTAAGTTTGAGCTTGAGCAATAAAGCCAACCGCCATTTCATTAGTTTACTGGCCCTGTCACTTCTCTCTTCGGTGAAGCGAAGGTACTATTCAAATAGTTTCAACTTGGCGGTGATAGTTAATCTTGGTTGTCCAGCTCACTACATCTGGAATCAACTAAAACTAAAGCATTTGGGCACACCTGAAAGATTGTCTTGATTGAATCATTTGAGTCATGAGCACCATGAATACGGAGTATATGGATCAGAAGACCCACCCTGAATCTGAACCCAAACTACTGATGGCAGGCTACATAAGAGGACGTAGAAAAAGGAAGGTTTTTGTTTGTTTGCATCCAAAATACAGCCTCCATTCAGTCCCCCATCTCAAAGCTCTTTCTCTCTCCCTCTCTTCCCTCTCCCCTCTCCTTCTTCTCTTTAGAGTGCAGTCCCGCCTCTGGTAACCCCCCGACCTGTTATATCAAAATTCTGTAGTGTTAGGTGAATCCTTTCTCACTGAGTTCATACAAGGCAGCTCTCTCATACATATGTGCCAGGAACCTTGGTACCAGCCTGTGTATTCTCTTTGGTTGGTGGCTCAGTCTCTGGCAGCTCCCAGGGGTCCAGGTTAGTTGACACTGTTGGTGTTTCTGTGGGATTGTCACCTCCTTGAAGGCCTTCAGTCCTTCCTCTATTTTTCCATAGGGGTTCCTGGCCTCTGTCCAAAAAAAAACAGGATGGCCGAAACTACCCTGAAGAGGAAAGGATCTTCTGGAGGAGTCACCATCCCTGATCTAAAGCTGTACTACAGAGCAATAGGAATCAAACTGGTATTGGTATAGAAACAGACAGGTGGATCAGTGGAATTGAATCAAAACCGCAGAAAAAAAGCCCACAAACGTACAGATACGTTATTTTTGACACAGAAGCAAAAACCATACAATGGAACATGGAGAGCATCTTCAACAAATGGTACTGCTCTAACTGGGTGTTTGCATGTAGACGATTTTGCTTTTTGCCCTCTTCCCTTGCCTGCACTGGCAAGTTCATCTGTCCTGTTGCTGAGGTATTTCTCCATAGATATTAGCACCTACCGCCTTGGAATATCAATGCTGAGAGGAAGCTAGTGGTTCTTTAGAACTCTTCAACCAGACTGGGACTGCTCATACATCCAATTGTGTGCATTGAACGGCTACTAGGTCTGTGGTTTTCTTTGCGAGACAGCAATTATTGGACTATTCAGATCACAACATATAAGCCACTTTAATTAATCCTCCATACATATATGTATAGTACATGTGTGTGTGTGTATATCGATTCTATCAGTCAGTTCCATTAGAATCCCTACTAGTACAGTTGGTCTATTATTTTATCTGTATTTTCCTTCTCTATATCTTTTTGAGAATTTTTACTTTCTTGATGATGCCTGGGGATTAGTAGAAGGTCTTGATTTAAAAGTAGGTCGGTTTGATAATATTCCATATGGTTGCTGTACTAACATTATCTTTATGATGAATGATCAAAGAGCTCATTGCTCTCACGGAGTTTCATCGCTCTCATATTCTTGGTTCAAATATACAATGCCTACAAGTGAGAGAAGGACTTGGATTTGCTGAGCCCTCACTACCTGACTTGGATTATATGTTAGTCATTTCTGAGCACAACAATTAAGAAATAATCTTTAGAACTTATAAAATATTTAAACCTTAGAGGAAAGTTTACCACTGAATACTTTGTCTTTTACTCAGAAAGGGAAAAATGATGTTTTGGAATGTCTTCATGTCATTTCTACAGATGAACAATGGAAGACTAGCTAGGCTCAGGGGACAGTCATCTACATTGCTGAAAAGGCACAGTTAAACATGGTGAACAGCCATATGGGACTTGAGCATCATAAATGCTTTGACTTCTTTTTAAGGAAAATGATTTTCCACTCTTTGGGCTTCCTTCTTCTTGAGCTTCATGTGGTCTGTAAATTGTATTTTAGGTATTCTGAGCTTTTGGGCTAATATCCACTTATCAGTGAGTGCATATCATATATGTTCTTTGTGATTGGGTTACTTCATTCAGGATGATATTTTATAGTTTCATCCATTTGCCTAAGAATTTCATGAAATCATTGTTTTTAATAGTTGAATAATACTTCATTGTGTAAATGTTTCACATTTTTGGGTCCACTCCTCCATTGAAGGACATCTAGGTTCTTTCCAGCCTTTGACTATTATAAACAAGGCTGCTATAAGCATAATGGAGCATGTGTCCTTGTTGTATGTTGGAACATCATTTGGATATATGCCCAGGAGTGGTATAGCTGGGTCCTCAGGTAGTACTATGCTTAATTTTCTGAAGAACTGCCAGACTGATTTCTAGAGTGACTGTACCACTTTGCAATTCCACTAACAATGGAGGAGTGTTCTTTCTCCACATCCTTGCCAGCATCTGCTTTCACCCGAGTTTTTGATCTTAGCCATTCTGACTGGTGTGAGCTCAAGAAGAAAGACCAAAGTGTGGATGCTCCAGTCTCTCTTAGAAGGTGGAACAAAATACTCACAGGAGGAAATACAGACAAAACGTGGAGCAAAGACTGAAGGAAAAGCCATCCAGAGACTGCCCTACCTTGGGATCCATCCCATATACAGTCACCAAACACAGACACTATTGAGGATGCCAAGAAGTGCTTGTGAACAGGAGCCTGATATAGCTACCACCTGAGAGGCTTGCCAGAGCCTGACAAATACAGAGGCAGTTACTCAGATGCCGGCAGCCAAACATTGGACTGAGAATGGGTTCCCCAATGGAGGAGTTAGAGAAAGGGCTGAAGGAGCTGAAGGAATTTGCCATTCCATAGGAAGAACAATATCAACCAATCAGACTCCCCAGAGCTCCCAGGAACTAAACTACCAATCAAAGACATGGAGTGGTCAATGACCCCAGCTGCATATATAGGGTGATTTGTCAGGCATCAATGGGAGGAGAAGTCCTTGGTCCTGTGAAGGTCTGATGCCCCAGTATACAGGAATGCCAGGGCAGACAGGAGGGAGGGAGTGTCTGGGTGGGTGAGGACCACTGTCATAGAAGCAGGGAAGAGATGGGATAGAGGTTTGTGGAGAGGAAACCAGGAAAGGGGATAACATATGAAATGTAAATGAGGAAAATATCCAATAAAAGAAAAAAAAAACAAAAAATAGACATAAAAAAGAAAAATGACTTCCATAAAAATGAGTGAGTTTCTATTTCTTTATTCATTTTCATTTGTTTTTTGTTTTTATTTTGATAAAAGTCAATTTTTTTTTATTCCTAGGCTGTCCTCAGATTTGTAGTGATCCTCCTGGTTCTGCCTCCTGTACAGGAATTACAGATATGTAGTACTGGGTCCTGTCTCTTCATCTTTATTAACTAAGGGTACAGTTCTAAAGTAGTAAGATATCCTATCAGAATGTGAAAGAAATTATTCAACTTAGTTTTAAATAAAAATTAACGTAAATCAGTGTATATTGTTATGAATAATTAATACCACTGTTTAAATATTTATGTCACTAATCTACAGAAGACTAGATTAGAAACTGATGGGTGTAGTTTCTGGCATTTCTAGGAGAAACAGTCTCACAACAACCTCCCTGGACCTTTCGCTCTTTCCGGACCTGTTGCACAATGACCCCTGAGCTAAGGTGTAGATGTGTCCACTAGGAATGGACTTCATAGCTCTCCATTTTGGTTGGTTGTAGTTTTCTGTAATACTTTCAGTGGGCTGCAGAGAGAAGTTTCTAGTAAGCCCCATTGGGATGGCATACAGAAATGTGTAGGCTTTAATGTTCACCTCTACCCTATGTCCAGAACCTAGCAGAAATCACAAATAACTGAGAAAATATATGCTAGATTCTAACACCTAAAATCGGGAAGAAAACCAGATCGCTATGTAGAACAATGAGTGACTATCTAAAAAATACAAAACCATGGCAGAGACAAGACTCCATGCTCACAGTTGTTAATGCTTTCTTAGACTTAAAGGGACTGATTATCAGATCAATTGATAGACAAAATCCACAGTGAACATTACAGAATAAAAGAACGTTACTAAATCCGGATCACAACAGTCTTCCTTTAGGTGAAGTGACTTGACTATCAACAATGTATGATGTAATTTTCTTAGTTACTTAGTTGCTATTATCTGGAAAGTTTCGAAGCTTAGGCAAAACTGAGGAAAATACCTTTAATTTAAAAAGGCATGGAGGAAAAGAAGGAAGGAGGCAATCAGTTTGTTAAGACACAACTGCATTTTCAGTTTTGTGTTGATTCTTTTGGTGGTTTGCTTTGCTGGTTTGAGAGGATGATATTTTCTTTGCTGGTTGTATTCAGTGTTGGCGATAGAATCTGGGGCTCTGATCCAGCTCAGTTAAGCATTCTGCCACTGAGTCAAATCTCCAATCCCAATGCTAGGGTCTTAGTGCATGTTCTGTCATTAATTATCATAATAGTAGAGGCAAGTATTTTTCTTCCATTACATACACAAGCAGGCTGAAATTCCACCAGTTTAGGTGGCACATGGAAACTAGAAGGTAATTTTGTCTGGCCTCAAGAACACTTCACTGCTTCATCTCAATGCGTGATAACAATGAGGACATGAGGAGACGCGGATGAAGGGCTGCCAGAATACAAAACGGCAAACAGCACAAGATTATATATGACTCATGAAGTCAAGAATGGTTTTCTGAAAGAAGGGCTCTTTCCCCAAGGTTCTTGAAACATACGTAAGACTGGAAAACAGAGGAACAAGAAGCTCGTGGAAAGGGTTATCAGAGGAATAAAGAAGGGCGTTATAGGAAACCCTTAAGAATTGATTCTTAGAAACTTAAGCTCTTGAACTCTAAAACAAACAAAACCAAACAAACAAAAAAACCAACTCGATAAATTTACATTCTGATGCCCTTATATCTACCAAACACTTTTCCAGAGATCTCTCCACATTGTACCCTGAGGAATTCAGATAACCCCTTCTGTGTGTATAGCCTGCCCTAATTACCTTAAAGACCAGTCCTCTATTTCCTTACATTCCTACGTCTGCCATCAACACACTCTTTAATTCCTGAAACCACCAGACACTTCCTGGCCTTCATTTGGGTCGATTGCTGTCTCCTCTGCAGGAAATGCCTCTTACTCTCTTGTCTGCACTTGTTGAAAGTCTATTTTCTCAGATTCCCAACTCCTTGAAAACAGAGCATGTGATTTATTTTGCTGTCGGCTTCACTTATCAGATTGGCTGACTCGGAAATTTTATTTCACTCTGGTATGTGGAAGTTTGGTTTATAAATGAACCTTTGCAAAGCTTTACTTATGGAGCCTTAAAAAAACATTGGCACAACTGTCTGGCTAACAACTTCATTATTCTGAGGAAGACGTCTGAGTTCTGATCTCTTCCAAATACTAGGTGAAAAACTAAAACAAAGAAAGAAGCCCTATAATATATTTCATAAAAATAACTTTGTGTCAAGCCTGTTTCCTGAGAAATTATCCCTGAGTTGCTATAACCTGGGACCATATGAGCAAGAAATATTGGGATCTTCAATCACCGAGAAATATTAATTTCTGCTGAAAAGATAAAGCAAAGGAGGTTTGGGCCATCCCAATATGAGTTAGGTTCACAAAGACTTGGAGATCTGAAGTTGAAAGACTTGGAGTCCCGCTGCCTTCATACCCATTATGGTATCAGTTTGAAAGGACACACCCATGTAACAGTACAGTATAGGAGGACCAAAACTCCTTTAGGACAGGACCTGCTCTTAAATATCTCTTAATTTTTGATGTTATCCAATAAAAATCAAAATAGTCCTACACAAGGAGACACAGTTCCAGGTTAGAGTACGATGTAGATTCCTCTGCTCTTAATCACTAGTAATTCTGTCATAAATATTTGTGAATTAATAAGTCCATGAATCAACAGAAGTGATGTCAACCAAATGGATATTTAAGATAGGTTAGAGATAGTAACTTGCCAAATCTTTAAACTCTTGGCATTATCCAGGAAGAATGTCCATACAACTATGTTGCTATTGTGAAAATAAAGATCAATTTAAAATGTAAACCTATTTTGAAATAGCTTGTTAATATTTCAACTAGTCACATTTGTGCGTGCATGTGTGTGTGTGTGTGTGTGTGTGTGTGTGTGTGTTTGTGTAAATGTATATACATATGTGTGGAGCCCTGAGAATAACCTTGAGTGTCATTTCGCAGGCATTGTCCTTCCTTTTATTTATATTTTTGGACAGTGACTCTTACTGGCCTAGCATACAGCCACTAGGCTAGGCTGGTTGCACATGGATTTGAGAAGCTGAACATGTTACTATGCTTTCACTGCATGTATTTTGATGACTGAAAGTTCTACAAAGCCCCAGACATATTTTTAATTCCTGAGGACCCTCACCATTGTTCCATACTATGGATTAAATTGACTTTTATTTTTAAGGCTAAGGACAATTGGAATAAATCAGATAATTTTTTAAGTTATCTCTTTCATTTTTTTTCTAGGAAATACATGAAAGACAAAGGTCCTATCTCAGAAATCTCAGGACATTTTAAAATAAGGGACAGATGTTTCCATTAACTCTGAATCTTTGAATTTATAAAGAAGTATGGAGGGATACAGTATGACATTATAATGATTTAATCAGTTTGAAGTGGCCACTTGTTTACTCTCTTTTTTTTTCTTTTCTATTTTTGACAGGATTCGACTCTCACCCAAAGTAAAACTCAACCAAAATGGCTGAAACAATTTTATTGCCTCACAATCATAAGTATATTTTTATGCTTAGTGATGTTGGGCTTTATCCATGGTCAACCAAACAATCTTTAATAAAATTTAAGATGACGAAAGCAGCTAACAGTCAACCATTGCTGTTCACATGCTAGTGTTACGACAAGGGCTTCGTTTGAATTTATTTATTTAAACTGAACTCTGGTTTTGAGAATCAAATGCATTGATGCTCAACCTCTCTGGTACAGATGAAGACCCAGCTACATGGAGAGTTTTAGAAGTTTGAATTTACTTTAGGTCCGAAGTTCTCAACCTGTGGGTTGTGTCTCCTTTGGAGGTAGAAACCACCCTCTCATAGCAGTCACCAAAGACCATTATTAAAACACAGAGATTTACATTACAATTCATAACAGCAGCAAAATTACAGTTATGAAGTAGCAGTGAAAATAATGCTATGATTGAGGTTGCCACAACATGAGGAACCAACCGTCTGAGAGAGTCACAGCATTGTGAAGGTTGAGAACCGCTCCTCTAGGCAGTGGTGGAGCGGTGTCTCTTATGTGATTATAACATTTATGTTCGTCATTCCATTATTTCTTATAGAAATTTCGCTTCTTAAAACACACACCGTAGCTTGCTGTGGTGGTAGACACCTGCGATCTCAGCACTCAGGAGGCAGAAGCAGATGAATTGTCATGAGTTTCAAGCCAGCATGGATTGTGACAGAGAATCCCAAGGTAGCCAAGACTACAAAACAAAAACTTTTCTCAAAATAAATAAATAACAAAAGTAAACATGAAACTAAACTGCACTCACTCCAGTATAAACACTTCCAATGTTGTCTCCACCAGCCTATTTGGACTGTAAACTTCATCTGTCATGGAAAAATGTTTCTCTAAAAGATGCGTAATATCATAAGAGGCAAGTAATGTATTCCTGGTTTCCGAAGTAAAACTGTCATTTTCCTAGCAGTATTAAGAGTTAATTTGCTATTTTAGCAATTAGGGCATGAAGTTGGGGTTGAGCCTTGTGAAGTCAGATGCGTTGTAGATTAAAATTAATGAAATATGATAATTTAATGAGATTTAAATCTAACAGCTTTCTGTTTCCTCTAGGAACTAACCAGAGTGGAGAAGAGCAACAGGTAAAAATCCAAATTCTATGTATAATCCCAGAGAGAAAAAGAAAGAAAGCATTGACGTACGTGGATCAGGTTATTATGTAATCAATCAAACAAACAAACAACCCAAAACAACAAAAAAGCAAGAAAAGAAAAACATCATCTTTTCACTTATTTTTGAATCCAAGATTCTACATAGATTTACATATGTAAAATATGTGTATATATGATGTGAGTATAGAAATGAGAAAAGGGGGGTTGGGGATTTAGCTCAGTGGTAGAGCGCTTGCCTAGCAAGCGCAAGGCCCTGGGTTCGGTCCCAGCTCCAAAAAAAAAAAAAGAAAAAAAAAGAAGAAAAAAAAAAAAAAAAAAAAAAAAGGAATAGCAGGAGGTGAGAGGTATAGGGAGATATGGGTGAGACTCTGACAAATCTGAATAGAGTGTATTTAGAAGCCTGTCTCTCTATATGGCAGATAGACACCAAAAAGAAAATGTCCTGTATTCAAGACAGCTAGAATGAGATCCTACTTAAAACAACTAGGACTCAATCAATTTTTGGGTGAAAAATAAATGTCAGGGACAAGTAGATGTAGAAAGCTGTAGAAATTTCTAAACGGACCAGGAAGTGAGTTAGGGGAGACAGACCACCATAGTGCAAAGAACAGTACAGAATGGCAGAGACCTTAGAGCTTATAGCATTAAGGGAAGAATGACCCTGGCTCACACAGTGAACTGGCTGGAAGGGAAGGGAAGGAGGTTGCAGTGAGAGGAGACACCTGGTTCTCACTCTGCCCAGGAGTGACAGGATTCTTTTCCAGGAGCAGTCACTTCACACAAGCACACACCGAATGAACTAACCAGGGCGAGTGCTCAGAGTCAGTCACCATGAGCAGAGAAGCAGCTTAGTTAGGTGAGTTCAATCCCCGGCCAGGATGCTGAAATGAGAGCCTGGCTGAGGATCCAACAAATCTAATAAGGAATGAGATTTGACTTCCAATTTGACATATTGATAGAGCAGAAAAAAAAGGATTCTAAAATATTGTCTAATTACTTAAGAAAAATTAAAGCAGTGTTATCTCAAAACTAAGATGGGGAGATGATTTATTCTGACAATTATATAGTCATGGTGGCATAGTTTCAGACTGAGAGCTAAGTAGTGTTTTCTATATATTCATATGCAGATATTCAATCCTTCATATGATACTAAAAGGCAGGAACTAAAATTTTAATTTTATAAGCAAGAAAATGAAGGCTCAAAAGGCCCCAATTTTTATGTGAAAAATGCATCACCTTAAGTGTTTATGACTGCCAAAACTAAGTCCCGGGGCTGCTCGTGTATTTTATTTGAGTGGAAGCTGAACAGAAAACAGAACCTTCAAGTCTTAAGGAAAGTATAAACAGGCCTGGAGAAACGCTGAGTACCTGAATGTAGAAGTCACCACAGGTAGCTCAGCGTGAAGTAGGTGATTACCTCAGGGCTGAGGAATATGAGAAGAATAGAGAGAGATAAAAACCCAAAACCTCAAATTGTGAGAGCTACTTGGAATGGTGGGTAGAAAGCAGTGAGGGGCTAAGAGCATCAAGGAGTGAATTGTTAATAAACCTCAGTCATGCGAACAAGGAATGTCCAATAACAAAGGGACAGACTGGGTGACATCTAGAAGCACCATTGAATGTTATATGAATGAAGTATGTTCCAGAAAGAGGAGACTGCCCAAGAGTGCCAAGAAGAAAGAACAGGGGGAAGGGGACAGGCAATGAAGGGTTTAACCTGAAAACAGCAGTTTCTATAGAGGACAAGAGTTGGGTTATGTTTTGACGGACAGATCCCAGCAGTTACCTACTGTTTGGAGATCAAATATCTGCATGTGAAGCCTATCTCTTTCAGTGTCAAAGGATCACACTAAGTTGTCTTAGCTTGGGATGTCACAGTGGATAAGAGACCAGGGGCTGAGTGAACAACCATATGCGTGTCCTAGTTTCAAACGCTGGCAAACAAAAACAATCCAGAACTATCTGATGATAGTTCAGTGAGGATACCGTTCTTACTTCTAGACAGTTGTACTCTTGCTGTGGTGTCACATGCATGTGGAGTGTATGTTGTGGGGAAAACAGATATCTTTGGACTCTTCTGGTAGAGACATTGCTAGCAACATTAGGACTCTGTCTTCGTGACTTAATCTGAATTGTTTCCACTCTCAAAGACCTTATTTCTAGGCACCAGCATATTTAATGTATGAGCTTCAACCGACATGTTTGCAGGTTGCGAAGGTACAAATACATTCTACAGCAATGGCCATGGGGGTTGATTATGAATTGTCTGTCTTCAATTGACAAAATTCTACACTGTCTCATGCTGACCCTCTCTAGCTTCATTTTACAGTAAACAAGGCACACTAGCAAAAACATCTATAATTTTTAAAATATCAAAATCAGTGATTTGATCTTTACCAATTAAACGGCCAATCAACTGAGATTTCTGAAGGTGAAAGTGAGCTCTACTCCCCAGCAATCCGTGAGTCTTATATAGAATTGTCCTTTTTTGTTTACCTTTGATTCTCAAATGGAGTAGAGCAGGTCTGCCCCACCTCCGGGCTCATGAAACTGGGAGAAAAGTGAGACACAGATGCTGCTTTAGGTCTCAATTCCTCTGTTTCAGGATGCTAAGCTGTTCCCATCGCTGCCTTCATTGTCATAGGCAAGCACACTTTAAGCTCCATATGCTATAAGCAAATGGATTTAGGAGAGCAGATATCTGCATGGTTGATACACTCAGCATCCTTTGTTAGGCAGTGTCTCTGTCTCCTAGCAACATTGTAGGGAAATCCATCAGGGGTATGAAATTAGATGTCCATGTAGGCGGAATACCTGTAGAGTGTTCAGTTTTATGAAAAGCTTTCACTAAAAATTATATATATTATGCAAAATGCTACAGTAACATAAGGTTAAAGTAGAAATTGTTCAACTCCCACATGAGCAATTTAAGGTTCCAACAGTACCCAGTAGCCAAGAGTCTGCAGTGTACAAAAAAGAAGAAAAAAGGCTCAGAAAGATACTGTAAAAGACACTGTAAAGCCAGGTAGGCTAAAAACCCAGAACAGTTTCTTTCTCAATAAAGGGGGTGGGAGGAGACATTTTGCAGGTTGTTTTGTGAAAAAAAAAATTTTTCTCTCACCTTTGGGAGGGGACAAAACGAATTACTTTCTCCTGCAAATAAACATCAAACAAGATGGAAATATAAAATTCCAGAACAGATGCCAAGGAGCTCTTCCCTGAATGTAATGGTTGCCCCCACACATCTAAACCCATACAAATAGATCCGCTCTTGTTACTTCATTTCTTACAGTAGGTGACAGTCATCTGTCTACCTCACCCATCAAATGCAATCAAACTAATAATTCAGGTCCAAGAGGAACATGTCCTAGGATCATTGTGAGACCAACCTGCCCAAGAGATTCTTGAGGAATGATTAATTCTACAGAGAGTATGGCACCTGGTGTTTGCCTCATTGACGCAAGGCCTGTGAAGAAGTTCACACCCACAAAGAGCCTGTTATGTTTCTTCCAGCCCTTTAGAGAATGAGATAAATTTCTTCTCAGTTGCTTATTTATGTAGTTAGATTTATATTCCTACTCACCTTACAACTAATATTGTTAAGTACTTATTGTATACTATGCAGTCATCTGAACTGGAATTTACACAGACACACACACACACACACACACACACACACACACACACACGGTATATATGCAAATATCTAGCTGCATAGGATTGAGCTTATTTGTGTCGGGCACTGTGCCTGATGTTGGTAAAGGATTGTGGATAGCTCAGGCCACCAGGGTTGCTATGGAATTCACGGTCCTGAGAAAGATGGACATACAGTAAAAATTAAAGCTAGGTGCTATCAAAGGACATTTGCTTAAAATATTCAGATAATGAAAGACCTTTTCCTCTTAATTTAATCACCCTCTTCAAATATAAATTATAATTAATAATTGTGCTAGTTGTTTTTATGTTCTATTCTTTTGGGGGGAAAAAGGCATTTCAAAAGTCATGAAAGAACATTCAACATAAAGATTGGTGATCAAACTAAGGATGGTTTCAGCTCTCTGGCAGTGTTAGGAGAGCCTGAAGAGCCTCAGGGAGGTAGACAGCTCCTCCTTTCTGGGTCCCTTGGTTTGTCTATAGACTTCACTCCCTCAAGGATGGAATGGAAGGTTGTAACATTAATCTTTTTAGGGTAATCCAGATTTCTTCTACTTGATAACTTAGACGAGGACCAGATCTTTGATAAGTGTTATATGAACCAAAGGACCAAACTCCAGCTTCCTTGAAGGGGAGAAGAAAAGAAAAGACATGCCAAGTTAAGATGTCCACTACAAACTTGATGCATTCTAGAAAATCTTTCTTTTAAACTATTATAAATTTTAGGTTTCTTAGTGCATGTAGACTGGACTAACACAACACATTAAATTAGGTTTCTTATAAACAAACAACAAAAACTTGTAGGATGAGAAGGTCAGTACCAGGGCATTGGTAGATCTGAAGCCCACTGAGTCATCTTTCCAGTTCAGAGATGATAGTGCCTTTCCAGTCACACTTTCACCTGGAAGTGGCAAGGCCTGTGTTATAAATGTCCTAATCCCATCAGTAAAGTTCTCACTCTTGTGTCTTAACCCATGGCCTCACCTTCGAATCACATTGACAAATACAGGCTTTGGTATATGAATTTTGGAGAAACACAAACATTCAGGGGTCCAGAAACACTGGTGATTTGACACTTAGTTATTCTATTGTCTAGAACTGGGTATTTCCTTGTTTTGGCAAACAAAAGCTTGGGCACATCACTCTCAAATAGCAAGGCACATGAATTCACTCAGACCGCTGTGATGGAGTGAGAACTCAAGAGAACCCTGGGAGAAGATTGGTACATGATGCAGGCCATGCCTCTATCAGTGGTATCTCAAGCAGGATCCCCACAAGAGTGTTTTTACTTGGGCCTCAGGTCTTCGGACTATGGTACAAATTTCCTTCTCCATCTTCTCATAACTTCTGTAACCTGACACCTCCTAAAATATCCTTTCATTCTGTTTAAGTTAATCTGAGTCAGTTTCTGTTTTTAAGTGTTGAGAACTTTGACTACTATGGGTAGGAAGCTAGATCACGAATCATGGGGGAGAAAGGCTATATCAGGTATAACAGCAACAAGGCTAAGTTCTTAGAGGAAAGATTGGCAAAGATGAATTCCCTAACTTGGGCTTTGTATTTATAGTTACACAAGGATCACCACAGAGTAGGAAAGCTGGCGAAAAATTCAAATGTTAACAAATACCCACCAAGGTTATGTTCATCCATTATCCACTACAATTAGGAAGACCCAATATAAGGATTTACTTGTACTAGCTCTAAAAATACTTCCCAAAGAGGTATCCATTCAGTTTTTTATTCAGTCTGTCATAATACCTGACTTGAGCCAGATCTACTAACTAGACATGAATGGAATGACAGTAAACACAATAAATGCAGCAGCCATCTTCCTGAAAATTAGAGATGAGTAAGACAGATATTAAATAATTATATATACAGTTACTCTTCATTTTGTTTTTATGGATTCATCTACTTAGTGAAAAATATTTATCCCTCTAGAACGTATCAGAAACCTGAGAGGTGAGAGACTCTCAGGACTCTAAGGGAGGGAACTTAGAGGAAATGCCCTACAGTGGGGAGAGGGAACTTGTAGAGTTCACCTCCAGTAGAAAGACATGACATCAATTGTAGGGATGGGGTTGTCATCCCATAGTCAAAATCTCTGACCCACAATTGTTCTTATCTAAAAGAATTACAAGGACAGAATGGAGAAGAGACTGAGTGAAAGGAAGTCCAGCTACAGGCCTAGCTTGGGATTCATTTCAAGGGGAGGCTCTGAGGCCTGACACTATTACTGATACCATGGTGTACTTTTATACAGAAGCCTAGCATGGCTGCCCTCTGAAAGGCCCAACAAGCAGATGACTGAGACAGACACAGATACTTACACCCAACCATTGGAGTAAAGTCAGGGACCCCTGTGGTTGAATTAGGGAAAGGCTGGAAGAATCTGAGGATCTGAGGAGGAGGGTGATCCCATAGGAAGATCAGCTATCACAACTAACTTGGATCCCTGAGATCTCGCAGACACTGAACCACCAACCAGGCGGCATACACCAGCTGTTCGGAGGCCCCTGACACATGTACAAACAGCAGGGGACTGCCTGGTCTGGCCTCAGTGGGAGAAGTGCAACAAACCCTTGAGAAACTTGAGGCCCCAGAGAGTGGGTAGGCCTGGCAGTGGGTGGGTGTGGGTGGTCACATCTTCTTGGAGACAGGGGGGCAGGATAAGGAGAATAAGAAGGAGGATGATGATGAAGAGGAGAAGGAGACCAATGAATTGTGCGAAGAATAAGAATATCACTTAAAAAAAAAAGAAAAATATTTATAAGTTCCAAACCAGTCAATGACAGACAGGTGCAGGGGCTGTGGATAATTGGAATCATCAGATGGACAAGTTCTCAGAGGTCACTCTGTCTGGTTTGAGCTCTCAGGCAGAAAGGACCAGATAGGGGAGATGTAGGGGAAAAACAGTGCAAAGAGCACCAACTGTTGCCAACTAAATTGAGTCAGCATTCCAACCCCAGCTCTGATTAGCAAGGTAGCCACTTTCTGCTTGGAGCAATGCTTCAGAGAGTGATAATTCAGTGATTAGGACAAACCATGGTGAATAATGAGAACTGACCATAATAAATCTTAATAAAATGACAGACACAAGGTGTTATGGTGACAGAACACAGTAAAACAGTAATTGAATCAGGAGACCAAGAAGGTCAGTGTAAAAAGAAGCTGCATTAAGTCAGTCTCTGAAATATGAGTAAGAATTTTGGTGTTTTTTTTTTTTTAAAGAAATAGTTTGTGCTCTCCCCACTGCCTATGTCTGCAAGTGGTCAAGGATGCCTATGAGTGTGGTCCAGCATTAAACTGTAAATATGTTTTTAAAACTTCAAGGAACTTTTTTCATGTTTACTTTTGGTGGGGGCTAGTTTTCTGGCAACTCAACTGTGCATTTCTCAGGCATCATGGAACGATATCAAAGGATCAGACACCTATGTTCAAAGAACACAGCAGAGTAACTGGAACAGTACTTAACGTGGACATGGAGGAGGTAGGGTGGGGTGGCAGTAGAGATGGAGACATGATAGACAAAGAGAAGTTATTTCATCCATACCAACATGTCTGTTAGGAATCATTATTTCTGCTCTCAGGAGAGTGGGAAGCTACCCGAGGGCTGTGTGTGGAGTCAAAGTCTAGCCAGATATTACTGGCTGCTTCTGTGCTTGCTTGGCAGCACGAGTTCAGATAAATGAGATGGACAGGAAGAAAAAGGACTCCGAATCTGCTGTTCCAATTCAATATTGTGAGCACTTTTAAAAGTAATGCGGAAAGTACTTTCTAAGAAGAAAAAGAAGATAATTTCTAAGTTATGACTGAGTCAAAGTGCAAACAAGATCTGTACTTAATATGTCACTTCTGATATAAGAGAAAAAAATCAGTTGAGACATTATTATCTGTGTTGTTTGTAAGTGAGGGACCATTGTCTTCACCTCAGAATATAGCAAAAGTCAGTTAGATTTTTCTACATTTCTCTTCTAAAACCTACCCTCCTGATTTAAATTTAAATTAATTGTGCTGAAGTAAAAATCTAAATCTAATAAAATCCCATTGTGAAAGAATAACCTGGTGAAATTCACAAAAATATTACAACTCTTATTTCCTAAAACATTCTCTGGTGAACCACGAGATTCTTCTTCTGTTCCAGTGGGTATAAGGCCTTTATTAATTTTCTTTCTAGAGCATCGGTTTTACTTTATTCAGAGATTCCTGTAGGTAGAATACCAGACTCCAGTTGCAATTCTCAATCTTCTAAAAGATGTATTTAAAAATTTGTGTGTGTGTATGTATGTATGTATGTTCATGTGATACATGCATGCACAAGACAATGGAGGCCACAAGAGGGCTGAATTTTCTGGAAGTGCAATTATTTTGAGAGTTATGGTGAAGATTTTGGAACTGTTGTTGAATGAATACTTAGAGCTGCTTCAGCCATTCTGGCATGGTAGACCAGATGACCAAAGGAAATGTACACAGTAAAGGCCATATTCAGGAGGTTTTAGAGGGGAACAAGGGATCAATTAGATACAAGGCCACATGTGTTGCCTTCTGGAACATGTCCTGAAAATTAGAATGAAACTGAATTCAAAAGTGGTGAAGTCATCTGGTAGAAGAAATTTCAAATCGGTATGGCAGTCAGGTTGTGGTTACTGCTTGCTACTTTTCACCATATTTACAGTGGAAGAGGGGAGCAAGGCATAAAAATTATGCATCTTGGTCAAGAAAAACCTGCAAACATAGTTAAAGTCACACATAGGGTAGATGTAAAGAAAATAGCCATGCTTATTAGAACTAATCATTAAAAGTGAACCATATACTTAACACTACAATAATAGGAAAAGTTTTCTGAGGGCAAAAACCCATTCGTCAAAAGCTCTAGGTTACAACAGTGCAAATTTATTTGAAAGAAGAGAGTCTAGACTGGTAATGTTTCTCAGAGATTCCTAGGTCAAAAATAACCACCTAAGAAAATACTTTTCCAGGTTAATCCAGGAGAGATGTCCAATATAGATGTGTTAGACCAGGGGCTATGATGTATTTAATGCTCCCAGAACTTAGCAGCCACATCAAATGATGCTGCTTTAGAGGTTAGCATGATACAAGAGTAGGAGACCAATGGAGGCTTATGCTAAGCTTCCTGAAAGTCATTGAGGACAGGAAGTGTGTAGCAAGGTCAAATTGCCAAGAAGCCCCAAATAGGCCACAATGTGGAGTTTTGCATTTGAAACCCAAGGTTGCAACAGACACCCTAGCATGAAGACGCCAGAAACTCTGCTGAGTAAGATTACATGGGGTAAGTAGAACCAATTCCAAAGAGCAACAGAGATTCAGGTCTGAGGCTATCCAAGCCCATTAGAGCCCCAGATGATGCCACCATGAATCCTGTATGTTGGACAGGACACTGAGAGATTGCATAATGCTATTTTCCTTATATTTTGTTCTGGTATTGAGCCTGCATTAAATATATGTTCAATGTCTACCAGGGCTGTCTTCATTTTTAGTAACTTCCTTTCTTTGTATATTAAGTCTTCTGGACTCCCTCAAAGGTTTTAGGTAATAGACTGCAGTTGTCTCTCAATACTCCCCAGACTTGATACCAGTTGAGGACATATCTCTTTAATGCTTTGAGAGCACCAGAATTTATTTCACCACCAGGATCTATATAGATAGAGGCCATGGATTCATCCTTCCCAAAGTCCTTAAGTCCTGGCCATTCCACTGTAAGGATACAGCTATGCATGTTGTGTTCCAATGGTCATTCAGAATTCTCAGTCTGTATAGCCCTGAATGGCAGATGTACATCAAGAGTCTAATTCATTGATATTAGGGTCAGGGCATCAGAGTTGAGCAATATTCTCAGTTGATAAGGTCTTCTGGCTCATGAATGATAAAGCTATCCTTCCATCTACCATTCACTGCTAAAGTTGAATTTCAGGAAGGCCAAACATTTTGGCTATTAGCATCTAGCCTTTCACTCTCCTGAAATTCTATTTACCACAAGACTTTTAGCCCATTGATTTCAACTAGATAGATCTGTTTTTTTTTAACGATTTATTTATAGTATATGAGTACACTGTAGCTGTCTGCAATCACACCATAAGAGGGTATCAGATCCCATTACAGATGTTTGTGAGCCACCATGTGGTTGCTGGGATTTGAACTCAGGACCTTTGGAAGAACATTCAGTGCTCTTAACCATTGAGCCATCTCTCCAACCCTGATAGCTCAGTATTAAACTATAAGCTCTTTTTAAAATCAGTACCTGATGATGGTGTGGGACTATTTCCATTGCTGACCCATATCCACTCTGTCACCCAGTCCTGTGAGTAGGGCTTGTAGTCTCTTCACCAAGGCACCTAACCCCTCTGGGTAAGCATTCTCCTTATAGTGGAGGGCTAGCTTCCCTATTTCACTCTGGCACATCACTTATTTTGTCTTAGTTCAGCTATTTTATCAGTCCTTTTGTGAAGTTCTGTTTTTCCCTCTCCCTGTTTCTTAGATTCTTGTCTGCTTCTGACTCATCTTCACAAGGTTACAAAGAGGCAGGTTTTAACTTATTACCATACCAGAGAGTCTCTCTGACTACTTTCAAAAGTCTGAAGACAGCACTACAAATCTTCAAAGGACATAAAAATCCAGGAAATATAACATCACTGAAGAGATACAGTCAATTTCTATTCATTAACACCAAAAGAGTGGAACTCAATGAATTGCATGATTTAAATAGACCTTAATTCAAAATTTTGGCATAGAAGCTTAGCAAATGACAAGAAATACAGATAGCAAACTCAGAGAAATGAAGCAAAACACGTATTTTCACATTGCATTTTAGTACTTAAAAGGAAAGGAGTGATCTCCCCATGTTCTTAGTTGAAATCCATGTACAGGCACGATCTCATCAATTGTTTATAATGATTTGTTGACATCATTCATGATAAGGCAAGCACAAATCAGAGTCTTACTTGTTCTCATATTAAGAAATGACAGGATCAGAAACAGAATCTGATCTACAGAATGATTAAGTAATACCTTATCATTTTATATGCCCTTAGGTCACTTTGGTGTACTGGAAACTAACAAGCTCAATTTTGATGGCTCTTCACAGTTTCCTGAGGGAGTTTAGGTACTTTACTCCATATTTGCTAGCAAGTGGTAGAGTAGGCTATGCTAGAAAGAACAAAAGACTTCCCTCTGAGAAATTATGTCAACAGCATTTCAGTTACATTTTTATTGCTGTGATGAAACACCATGACCAAAAGAAACTTGGGAAGGAGAAGGTTTACTTCAGCTTACAGCACAAAGTCCATCTTGGAAGGGAACTCAGGACAGGAGTGGAAGAAGACGCCATGCAGGAATACTGCTTTCTGCCTTGCTCTTCATGGCTCACTCATCCTGTCTTATATACAATCCAAGATGACCTGCCTAGGGATGACACCACCACAGTGGACTGGACCTTCCCGCATTAATCATTAATCAAGAAATTCCCCCAAGACATGCCATGAATCAATCTGATGGGAGCCATTCTTCAACTGAAGTTCTCTCTTCCAAGGTAACATGGGCTTGTTTCAAGTTGACAGAAACAACAAATTCTTGAAATGGCACACAGCTAAAAGGGTGCAGAGCTATTTTCCGAGGCCTCCTAACCTTAAGGTCAACCAACTTCTGTATGCATCAGGCTAGGATACCACAGCTACTTTTAAGGGATTATGGAATTTCTTCACAGCATATACTTCTCATATTCTATCTTTATAACTTTATTCAGTGCAGTGCTTGGAGGAGGCCTGGGATGGCGAAAGCTGCCCATATTTAATCCATGACTCAGAGTTTAATGTTTCAGGAGAAAGTATCGCCAAATTACTTTTTTTTCTCCATTGGTCTCAATTGCCCAGCTGGGTTGTTGAAAGCTGGAAGCTTTTGCATCTCTTATATCTCTCTGTTCAACAAGCTTCTCACTGAAGTCATTTTATAAAAAAAGATCCTAGGCTTGTTTACTTTCAATAAAGAGAATATTACACCCAAGTGTTTTCAGAAGCTGACGTAGGTGTTTCCCTACACCCACATTTGTTAACTTTCTGCACAAGTTCCCAAATGTCAAAAGATACATGGCAAATACTCATGAAATAGGTCGTAAGTTGTTTCATTCCCTTGAAATGTAATAAATCACACTGCATAAAACTTTCTCCCTAAAAACATTACTATAAAGGTAGAAAATGTTACAGGATATCCTCTGGTGTGTGAAAATTCATTAATGACAATATCTTGCAAAATTAACTATTCTGTCTCCTTTAGAGTGATGTACGTAATGTTTAATGGTACAGAGAAGGCCAACTTTTCTCCCAACTGGTCTAATCTTGCTTATCCATATTTAACAAAAGATAAATGGTTGACTCCCTTTGTATTTGGCGTTTAACTTTGTTTCCTAATTTAAGAAGTTTCTTTAAAAAATTCATTCATACATACAAATACATCTTAACCATAAGCAGTCCTCACTCCCACCTCCAGCTTTCTTCTCAGACCTCACTGTCACGTCTTCTCCCAAAATCACATCATCACTTATTATTGTTATCATTTTTTAATCCACTGAGTTTAATTCATTCTGCTTATGTGCTTATATCTTTATTTACTGGGGCATGGGAAACACCCGGTACCTATGCTTCTGAAGAAAAATGACTCTCTCTTCCCTAGCAGCTTCAGTTCTGACAACCTCCTCATCTAGGGGTGGAATCATTGGATCTATTTCCCATTCAAACTAGAATTTTAAGTGTATTGATTTTGTGCAGATCTGGGACAAACTATAGCTGCTGTGAGTCCATGTATACAATAACCATGTCATACCCACAGGACAACATTGCACAACACTCTTCCCACTTGCCTGTTACTATAAACATGGTCAAAACATATGGCTACTGAAACTATAGTCCCTAACAAAGAACCTACTGATTTTTTTAAGAGTCATGTTATCAAAGTGTCAACTTTGTTTAAATGTTTATGTTTCAATTACAGATTTCTGCTGCTTTCAACCTTGGTCAGAGAATCTTCATATTATACTGGGTATCAGTTAAGGCAAAGACTCAGCATTGGTCAAAGTGTTAAATATTAGTGACTGTAGGTACATTGGTAATAGATAGAATGTATGTACACACACACACACACACACACACACACACACACACCCCACATGTACACTTCCACACATGCACACCCACAAACACCATGTATACACGCATGCATACTCACAAACACCACTTATGCACACATGTGCACACATGAACACCACCTATGCACACATGCACACATGCACACATGCACACACACACTTGGCTCAGGAGACATCCTAGAACAGAGAAAAAAAAGAGTGTATTTCTTTACCTTTCAATATGTAGGAATAGTCATTTTTTTCTCTTTGATTATAAAAAAACTATTTTTGTCTTCTAAATTATATTTAGGTACAGAAATATAACAATTCAAATTGCCCAAAATATAACAATTAATGTAAAAATATGCTTCCAGATATTTTCAACATAGGTATTTCCAACATCCTAGTATAATTTGTTTTGCTCACCAACATTCACATTTACTTTTCTATACCAGAAAATATGGAAACAATGTAATTTTTCTTGAACAGTAAGAATAGCATTATTTTGTTTATTTATATCATAAATATGGGGACTTAGTGACATCTTACAAGGCTTTCTGTCAGCATTGGGCAACATGGGGTTCTTCTAGGTGAATTTTTCTTTTACATTCACTCTCATTTCTGGGTCCCCTTTATTTCCCTTATATTTATACCATCTATAAGAAGACTCCTGGATTTGGGTTCAGTCAGAGAAGATGCACCAAACTCTCAAGAGACTGGAGGCCCCAGGAAGTTTACAGGTCTGGTGGGGTGGGTGGGGTGGGTGGGGTGGGTGGGGTGGGGACATCCTTGTGGTGTCCGGAGGGGGAAGTGCAGGAGGGGGGTGCAGAGGAAGTATGGGATGTGGACCTCGGGGGATGGACCAGGAGGGGCGTAAAATCTGGAGTGTAAAAAATAAAAAAATTGGATTATATCTTTAGAAATATATATATATATATATATATATATATATATATATGTGTGTGTGTGTGTGTGTGTGTGTGTGTATGTGTGTGTGTTATACATAGTCTATGGCACACAGGTATTAATCTATTTACATCAGCATATAACAACATACACAAAAAGTACTCTAACACAATTGAGTACAGCAAACTGTTAAGCAATTTGTAACTAGTATTCCCAATCCATAATGCTCGAGATTTCCCATTTTGATCTGTTCTGATTATGAACATTGTATCAAAATTGTGTGTGTGTGTGTGTGTGTGTGTGTGTGTGTGTGCATTTCTTTACCTCCTGTTACCAAAAGAAATAAAGTCCAGAGAAAGAGGCAGAGGAAGCTTTCTCTGGCGTTTCTAAGTTTTACTCAAAAACAAAATTGTTTTTGTTTGGTTTACAACTCTAAAGCCTTCCACTTCCTGTCCTTGTCTCTTGCTTGCCATCTTCTTTGCTTTATAGTTATTTAAAACAAGCAATGCTTATCTTCTTTCAAAGTAGGAACTAATAATTTACAATAGCATCACTTTAAAAATTGCTAATTACAAAATGAACATTATTTCCTTTTTGTTGTCCTTGTGTTTTAGTAGGTTTTATTGTCTATATTAGAGTTCTTTTTACAGAATTGCAGTTTTTAGAGTCAACAGTTTCAGTACAGAATGGTTGGGATGAGAAAAGTCAATAATATAGGGAAAGGCAACTAACATTAAAGCCATTTAAAATACTTCATGAAAACATGGATTACACAGTCTTCATATTCACCTACACACACAAACACATGGAAGAAATCTACAGAGTCACCAAATAATATGGGAGACAGTTTCCCAAGTAGGCATGTCATGTCATGTCATCAAGTTAGGTCTTCAGTCCCAGGGATGGATTATATCTAGTTGAATCATTGGCCAATGATTCAACTATCCTATTAAACAGATTAACTATTAAAACGATTTAAGTATCCTATTAAACTTCCTCATATCACAGCCTGTGGCTAATGCTATGGTTGAACTGTACAACCTGATGGTAAGGCCCTATTGCTGAAATTACACTTGCTTTTGTAACTAAACATGTCAAAGTCAAGTGGTGCCTGACTAGAAACTTTATCCCTACTACCTAAAGTTAACAGTATTGGAAGAAACTGTGCATGCCACCAGAAAAGAACAGTAATCATCAATGGCACCCAGTCACAAACTCTGGGAATTATACTAGTCCATGGTATACCAGTTATGGGTCTAGATGAAAATCTAATAGTATTTATTATTCTGTTAAAAGAAAGTAACAGGATGATATTTTCTAGTTCCACCCATTTGCCTAAGAATTTCATGAAGTCATTGTTTTTAATAGCTGAGTAGTACTCCATTGTGTAGCTGTCCCACATTTTCTGAATTCATTCCTCTGTTGAAGGATATCTGGGTTAGTTTCCAGCTTCTGGCTATTATAAATAAGGCTGCTATGAACATGGTGGAGCATGTGTCCTTGTTAAATGTTGGAGCATCTTTTGGGTATATGTCCAGGAGTGGTATAGCTGGGTTGTCAGGTATTACAATGTCTAATTTTCTGAGGAACCTCCAGACTGATTTCCAGAGTGGTTGTACCAGCTTGCAATCCCACCAACCATGGAGGAGTGTTCCTCTTTCTCCACATCTTTGCCAGCATCTCCTGTCACCTGAGTTTTTTATCTTAGCCATTCTGACTGGTGTGAGGTGGATTCTCATGGTTGTTTCAATTTGCATTTCCCTGATGACTAAGGATGTTGAACATTTCTTTAGGCGTTTCTTGGTCATTCAATATTCTTCAGTTGAGAATTCTTTTTTACTTCTGTCCCACATTTTTAATAGGGTTATTTGATTCGCTGGAATTAGCCTAAAAGCTCAGAATACCCAAGATAACAATTCACAGAGCACATGAAGCTCATGAAGTTAGAAGACCAAAGAGTGGTTGATGCAGTCCTTCTTAGAAGGGAAAACAAAATATTCACAGGAGGAAATACAGAGACAAAGTGTGGAGCAGAGTCTGAGGGAAAGATCTTCCAGAGAAGGCCCCACCTAGGGATCCATCCCATATATTGTCAACAATCCCAGACAACATTGTGGATGCCAAGAAGTGCATGCTGACAAGAGCCTGATATAGCTGTCTCCTGAGAGGCTCTGTTAGAGCCTAAAATACAGAGGCAGACACTCACAGACAACCATTGAACTGAGAATGAAGGAGTTAGATAAAAGACTGAAGGAGCTGAAGGGGCTTGCAGCCCCATAGGAAGAACAACAATATCAACCAACCAGACCCCTGAGAGCTCCCAGAGACTAAACCACTAACCAAAGAGTACACATGGAGGGACCCATGAGTCCAGTCGCATATGTAGTAGAGTATGGCTTTATCAGGCATCAATGAGAGAAGAGTCCCTTGGCCTGGTGAAGGCTCAATGCCCCTGTGTAGGAGAAAGCCATGATGGGGTGATGGGAGGGAGTCAATGTGTGGGTAAGAGAATATTCTCATAGAGGCAGGGTGAGGGGGGAAGGGAAAGGAGGACTCCAAAGGGGAAATTGAAAAAGTGGATAACACTTGAAATATAAGTAAAGAAAATATCCAATTTAAAAAAAAGCCAATTACAAAAGAAAGAAAGGAAGGAAGAAAGAAAGAAAGAAAGAAGAGAGAGAGAGAGAGAGAGAGAGAGAGAGAGAGAACATAACAAAGGATCAAGGATAGAGAATTTAGGAAGACAGTATCACCAGAGGTGATAGACGACTCCGAGAAAACAGTGTCTTCCATATACAGCAGTATAGATGTGCATATGAATTGATAGAGACTGTTGTAGTGCACATATGACTTGTAAAGCTTCAAGCCAAACAGAATCGCAGCTTCAAGACTGAGAAATGGACATAGGGTCCCAGCCCTCATCAATACACTAGTTGTAATTGAAACATGCTAGCAAAAGCATGGAACACAGAGGTAGGATGTGGGGAAGAACTGGAAAAATGTTTGGCAGAGGGATGATGATCAAAATATATTGTATAAGATTATAAGAAGAAAGAGAGAGAGACAGAGACAGAGAGAGACAGAGACAGAGAGAGAGACAGAGAGAGAGAGACAGAGACAGAGAGAGAGAGAGAGACAGAGAGAGAGACAGAGAGAGAGACAGAGAGAGAGACAGAGAGAGAGAGAGAGAGAGAGAGAGAGAGAGAGAGAGAGACAGAGAGAGAGAGAGAGAGAGAGAGAGAGAGAGAGACAAAGAGAAGTGAGCAAAGAAGAATCAGGGAAGGGCCAAGCAATACTGAGGTGGGCAGGTGAGAACATTTTCATGAAGAAAAATAAAAATGAATTCTCTATTCATAGTTTCTGTCATTATGTCTCCCTGTTCATTTCTAACTTTGTTAATTTGGATATTCTCTCTCTTTGTGTGCCCTCTGGTTAGTCTGGCTAGGAGTTCATCTATCTTGTTGATTTTCTCAAAGAACCAGCTCCTGGTTTTGTTGATTCTTTGTATAGTACTCTTTGTTTCTACTTGATTGATTTGAGATCTGAGTTTGATTATTTCCTGCCATCTACTCCTCTTCTGTACATTTGCTTCATTTGTTCTAGAGCTTTCAGATGTGCTGTCAAGCTGCTAGTGTATGATCTCTTCAGTTTCTTTATGGAGGCACTCAGGGATATGTGTTTTTCTCTTAGCACTGCTTTCACTGTGTCCCATAAGTTTGGGAATGTTTTGCCTTCATTTTCATTGAATTCTAAAAAGTCTTTAATTTCTTTCTTTATTTTTTTCCCTGATCAAATTATCATTGAGTAAATAGTTGTTGAGGACTTGTTTGTGTCAATGCTGACACAGTTTCATAGGAACCACAGACAAACAAAGATATGGTTGTGCATTTTCTTTATGCCTGTGTTTTTTCTCCTGGTCCCTACTCCTGTAATAACAACTCTCAGACTTAAATATATTTACACATACCTAGGAAACAGCTTTGTCTGTTCCCTGACTAGCTGATAAGTTAATCATCCTGTTATTCTCTTCTAACTTCTGCCACATGTCTGGTAACCATGGATACCTGGCCCTCATGTTTTTGGTGCTGCTTCTGTCAGCATTCTGGGGCCAATCTCCCGCTGTCTCTTTCCTAGCACCTCCCCTCCTCTCTCTGCCCTAAGCTCACTGGCCCATTACTTTTTATTGGCAGGTGAATGCTTTTACTGGAGCACAAGAGCATATCTCTATATTTCCCCCTTTTAGTCCAATGAAAGGCTCCTTTTCTTACAACGACAAACCACATACAATAGTAACAATTATGAAAACTGTCAGGTAAGATTTACTTTCATAATGTTCAGTCCATATGTTTTGGCAACCTTGGGGAAAGCATTCTTTTCTCTATCCTGTCTTGGTGAGTTCAGAATTCTGGACCTACATCAGTTTCTATGATAAATTGCATTACCGAACTAAAACATCTTCATAAACACGACGACATTTTTAAAAATCCTAAACAATAAAAGCTTAATTGTGATACTTCAACCACATTAGAGTCCTAAGAAGGAATAAATATTACCTGAATCTGTAGGACGTGCAGGCAAGCAGCTTGCAAATATATAGAAATAACAGAGAAAGTTGGCTCTCTTGACAGTCCTCCCAAATGCCTCTAGAATGTTGGAGCATCTGTCTTCAGCCTGCGGCCCATCATAGCTGACAGACTTTTCTGTGAAGCAGGAGTTATGAAGGACTTGCCTACCTTGTTTTTGCAAAGCTCAACAGTCAATTTCCCTGCCTCCTATTCTGTCTGCCATTGAAGCAAGGGCAGTTTTGCCCAGTGTCAGCCTGCCACATTTGAAGCAAACTTCATAAGGAGATCCTTTGATGCTTATCATCTCCGTTGAAGTAGAAAGTGGGTGCTATCAGAAGTTGACATGTCTCACTGTCCAAAAGGCCTTTTAACAATAAAACTTCTTTAAATGCTTTATTCTGAAGATCTCTGATATTTTTGAAGATCATGTACAGTATATGTGAATTATTTGCTTCTAATTATTCATTCCAATGAAACTTGAAAACATCTACAGTAGATTAAAACTAAACTAGTACCTAAAATCCCACATGTTCGATTGATTATTAACTTATATTATTTAACATAACATAACATATTAACAGTTTGCATCCTAAACTGTTTGCAATAGAGCTTAAAGGAACTAGATTTAATACTGCATTTTAAAGAATCCCCTAATTCAATACCTCTAATACGAGTTGAAAATATATATATAATATATGTATATTATATATATACATAGTATGTTGTAGCAAAATACAACCTCAATTTTGCATCAATATATAAAAATCTATACCAATGTAACAAAATAAAATCTCAATTTTGTATGAATACACAAAGATCTATATCAATATAATATTTTTCCTGGCTAGTACTTTTTGGTCTAAATGTAGATTCAATAATTTACCTTTTTTCTCTATTATTCTTATATCCCTACTTTTTCTTTTTTATTCCTTCCCCCTCTTTCCCCTTAATACTATATGGGAAAGAAAGGAGCTTAGAGGAAAGAAAGAGAAAGAAAAATTCCTGTCTCTAATCTCCTATATTTTGTTTCCTCCATGGTCCAAGACCATTACAACCATGCTTACAACATTGTAACCACTCCCCGTAAACAATGACAGACATCTATAACCCACCTAATGATCAAAAAACCCCACCCATTCTGCCTTTGGAGATTGAGGTATAACTCTCTTGAATTGCTTACTGCTGATTTGGGGGTGTGGTTACATTTTGAGGGGCCAAGAAAGTTGGGAAAGTGATCAATCAAGTTTTAAGAAAGCTAGCTGTAAAAGTTGTTGTCTAGTCTCTATGCGCTCAGAAAGTTCAGGGCTTAACTGCAGTCCTAACTGGAACAGTCTGTGATATTGGACCAATTAGGGTTGGCAGCTTTTTTTGACGCTGTCCCGGATGCAGAATTTTAGGAAAACGGCATCGAGGCAGTGTGAGGGAGGCTCAGGCAGGATGATGGAATAAATATGCTTCGGTATCTCAGGATCCTTTTCCGCATCCTCAAGGTGAATCTTGTCAGGGCTGCTTCTCGGGTTGTTTTTCTCTGTAAACATATAAACAGTCAAATGCATTATCTAATTCTGCATTAGCATAAGTATGGAATGTGTGGTGTTCACAGGTCAGTTCAAGATGATTCTTTGAGTATCTTGAGCATTATAACTTGCTTTGGATTGTATGGCCAAACTATAAGTTTTCATCCATGCTATATGAAGGGATAGCATGACAAGTTCTGAGCATTCCCTGACAAGGGGTTACACCGCCTGCCTCTTATTGATCTACCTTCATTAGTCCAGTGTTGGCCTTCGCCATTCCCTTTGCATATTTCAGGAGACTGGGGACTTATTTTATTTTAATTTTTTTGAATTATATTTAGAAAAACTTTGTTTCTAGAAACACTTTGCCTAAAATCCCTTTTGAAGTGACCTTGCTTACCACAATGAACACATCTGACATTTTAAATTTTTCTTAAAGACTTTAAAGATCATCTTTTCTATTAAAGTTGTAGCTGTTTTGTGTCCATTAATCTTTTATTTTCAATTCTATCCAACTATTATTTTAACTTTGCTCTCTTATCATTTATAGTAGTTTGTCAAAATATCTCTCTTTTGGTATCTTTAGACTGTCTTATTTTATTCATAGGAATGGCTCTGTCTCTGTGAAATGACTCATTTAGGTTTTGTGAGCAGGAAACAAATGGTTCATCATTTTTTGTTTTGTTTTGGTTTGGTTTGGTTTTGGGTCCGGCCTTGAGCAAACCCTCTTAGTCAGTTTTCTGACATTAAGGAATTGCCTTGAATATCTTTTGATGACCTATCAACATTTATGAGCCTAGGTCTGTTTCTTCCGTATCTATATTTCATAGGAAACTTTCTACCTAAATTATTGATTATGATTATTTTTATTATTATTATTGAAGAATTTATCTTTAGTAACTGTTTATATACAGTCCTTTAAGGAATGATCTAATCTTCCATAGCCATATTACCGGGTAGTTGTGTCTTTATATCTCCTGCAATTGTTAGTCTAACTGTAACTGAATTGTGAGTGTTAAACCCTATATCCACAGAAGCTTATTCCTTTCATAAAACAGGTACAGACCTGGGCCCTTACAAGTCTAATAGCCTTTTTGCATTCAGAGTTAGCATTTTTTCAATTAAAATTTCTCTAGCAGGTAGATCTCATATTGCTCTATTTAGAGTGTAGTTAATCCTTGCAAAATGTCAGTGGAAGATTCATTTGCACCCTGGATTATCTTTGTAAATGAGTCAGCACATCCCTGTTGTCCAACCTTGTCCTAAGCATTTAAGGATATTACATGGCGTTGTTCCAGGACAGCATCATTAAGGGTAATCTGTACTCTCAGTTTAAAATACAGACCTTCACCTAGTAACTGATCCTTGACAATTTCAATGACTCTAGTCCTGTTTTGTTACTCCATGATTGAAGCCCCATCTTTCTACAATGCCAGCCATTGTAACCGATGACCAGGTGCTAAAATGGCTGTCATCAAATCTCTCCAATCTTTTGGAATTAGACAATCTTGTATGGCTCAGTTACTAAGTCTCTGGCCTATGGCAAGCGTAAACCATAGCTTGTTACTGCTTCCTTAAGCCTTGGTAAGTCCTCTGCTTTCATAGGTTGTCACTTGAATTCTTCATATGCCTGTGGGTCTCCCTCATCTCCTCCTGATTCCTTTACGAAGGCTGGGAAAGCCATTTTCCGATATTTAAACATAATCCTTACCCTTTTGTGGTCTTGTTACAGGGCAGTGCTGTATGTTCTAGTTTTCCTTCCTCTGCCTCTATTTTACTATCTTCCTCAATTCTAATTCTTATTTTAAATTATTTTCTGTTAAGGCCCGTCTCCATGTTTCATATTTTTCTTCTTGTATCTCTACTATCTTAGTATTTTCTTCACTTTTATGTATAAATCTTTCCCATTTTTTTGCCTTAGGCCTGTCTTCATTTTACATATTTCCTTCTTATATCTCTATTGTAGTACTATTTTCCTCGTTTTTATTTATAAAAGTGTTTAATTTTTATTCTAAGGCCTGTAACCCAGCAGTCCATCTTTCAATCCTCTCCTTATCTGTGACTGCTTTCTTTTGATCTCTTTTTAAAAAGATATAGAATTATAATCATCATGGAAAAGTATAATTGTTTTTGTGCTGATAACTATAGTAAAATTATATAGAATCGATATTCCCCGTGCCATTGTGTTTCTTTCTATTTTTAGCATAGAAAAAATTTTCCCTTTAATCTCTCTCTCTCTCTCTCTCTCTCTCTCTCTCTCTCTCTCCCCCCTTAAAGACTTCAATTTACCAATTTAAAAATGTTTATGTTTATCAATGACGTTTGCATTTAGCATCTTTCCTCTTTCATTGTTTTCAAACTTAATTCCTTACAAGTTCAGAAGTTTGGGGCTTTGTAGTCCCAGCAGCGCACGTCTTTGATGGTTAACTCTACCCCTTCAGCTTAGTTCAGAAGGCTGCCCCATCGGTTTTGCCTTCTGCTGGCCTTAGCCAAGGCTCTCCAACCAGTCATGCTTCTGCATAACCTAAGGCCTTAATCTGCAGCCACTGGCTGGGAGCAGGGGCTACTTGTCCCAGCTGTGGATCACACTCGCATGCTGTGTTTAGTTTGTGTAGCTCTGAGTAGTTGTTAGCCTGTGGGGCGTACCTGAGGTTTCTAGTGCACCATTGTCTGACTCTCAGCAGAGGCCATCCTAGATGCTGTAGTTGCAGGCTGGAGTGCATTTCTGCTTACTGTCTACCGTTGTTCATAAACTGCCACTCAGTAGCTTGGTTGCTCCTGCAGGGGTTCTTAAAGGGGCTATGCCTGCCTTTCTAGTCTGGCTCCCAATGTCTGGAACTTTTTAAAGCTTGAATTGTATGCCTGATAGTGGATGCTGTTGGGGTCTAGGAATTACTGCATAAACCATTCAGACACCAATCTCAGTCAAATAGGTAGGGTCTATTGAATGCCATACCCCAAGACTGATTGATCAGAAACACAGACCAGACTCAGGAGGGAACTGGCTTTGGCATTGAATTATGATTCTGCATGACTTTTAAGCCTAAAACCCACAAACATCTGTGCCAAATTATTCCACAAATCAGGACTAAGGGATAGGGGTATTTCCGTAGGAACGTATCTTGGTTGTACACTTATCCTGCTCCCATTGGTTGGGGTATTCAACTGTGGCAGAGGACTTGCCTTGCCTGACATTAATGTCTTAACTTGCCAATCAGGATGCCAGTTACCCATGTGTATTTCTTTTTCTGCCAAGCAGAATGTCAGTTCCCCAGGGAAGTCTTGAGAACTTAAACTTCATTGACCCTTACTCAAAATGGAAGTCTTATTCCAAGTGATTTCTTATATTGGTACAGGTGTTTCTCTTACTTGGACTCCATCCCAGGGGTGGCCTAGAAAAATAAAAAGCATAGAAGCTTATACATAGGTGTGGGAAGTGCTGCCTGGTGGTTGGTTTGGGTCCAAACTTAACTGGCTCACTATACAAAGCAGTTCTACTGACTTCCATTGTGATTGGTTTTTAAGAGCGCAGAACACAATAGGAGATGTAATCAACTTGGGCCTGAGAAAGCTTCCCAGTAACAATAGTAACAGCACACGAGGAAGTTTACTTATAACATTAGTAACAGCACAAAACGGCAGGCTAGAGAGGCAACAGTTTCCTAGGCATTTGCATTTTACCTAGGCCTTAACTGACATCATTTGTAGTGTGCATTTTCTGTATGCTTGTGTGTTTCTTCCCTGCCTCTGCTCCTGAATAATGACTGAGACTCCAATATATTTACACATCATTAGGCCACAAGTCTTGGCTGTTCCCTGACTAGCTCATAAGTTAGTCATCCTGTTGTTCTATTCCAAGTTCTCCCACCCGGCTAGTTACCTGGTTCTCAGTTCTTTGTTGCTATCTCCCTCAGTGTTCCAGGGCCGATCTCCCTCCTGTCACTACCCCCAGCATCCCTCTCTCTATCTCTGCTGGTTATTCTATCTTCTAATTTCCTACCTAAGCTTATTAGCCAATCAACTTTATAGTGACAGGTAAATGCTTCTACATAGTGCATAAGAGAGTACTTCTACACTGAGGTATCCAGGAAGCAAGTTCAAGAAAACCTTGGAATGTAGCTCTCCAGTCTATGGAATATGAGTTTAGATTTCTATTATAAGGACCCTAAGGAATGTTGTCATCTGGGAAACAACTGAGCTCTTCTGCCTCCTTAAAGTTCAGGTATAATGTGTTCCTAATGCTTCAGGCACTCTGTTCAGATTTGAGCCTTTCTGCAATGACTCTCTGTGCTGCGAGTAGCACATCAGGCCAGTGAACTTTGATTCACATGCCCTTTTCTTCTCTATTGCACAATCTCATGGCGTACCCAGCCCTTTTCCAGTACCGAATGCCTACATTTGTATCTCTGGGTACTGAGGAGATGAAATAAAGTCAGCAAGGAAACATTTCTGCCACAAACCCTGCTGTGAAATGGAATTCATTTCCTGCGGATGAGCTTAGCCACCTTGAACAAATTGAGCGATCGCATGTAAACCTCCCAGAGATGACCTCAGCTCACTCTTTTCTGATAGACCTAGGACAGAATGGCACTCATTCGTTTCTTAAGAGTCACAAATATAGATAAGGAAGACTGCTTGACACAGGAACCTGAGGGGAGTGGTTCAGGTTGCTTCTGCAGAGATGTGATGGCTGTTACATTACAAATAAGGGGCTTCAGCTTGTGCTCCCTGGGGAAAAGTCCCCAAGGATGTGGTTGTGAAATTCTGCTTCTACATCTGCCTTCCTCTGGAAACAGCTGTAAGAAGAAAGTAGGAATCAGCTCTGACAGGAATATCAATCTTTGCTGTTTGCAAAACCAAAATTGATTTATTTTCTGGGAGAGGTCCATGAGAAAGAACACGATGCTTGCTATTAGGGGACCCACTCAAGCCTCAGGGGACAGTTCATTAAAACAGAGTCACTTGGTTTGCATCTTATTTTATTGGGATGAGTAAAGAGCGGCGCTTCCCAATCTTCCGAGGATAATTCGTGTAGGCGTCTACAGGATAATCTAAGTTGCTTTTGGCTGATTGTTATGAAATGCTTCCTTTGATCATTTTTTTTTTTGCTAAAATTCAACATCTACCTTATTCTCTTGATTTTCCTTCTCTCTGCCACCAAATGCCTTCTATGGTGAAACCAAACAAAAATACACACTAATTAATTATCCCAATATCGATGTCTGTCAGTGGTTTTGGGGGGATGTATGAAGACTGAGACAAAAAATAAACAACCCCAGCAAAAAGCACAGCTTTTCTCCTTTGTGAAAGCCTTTCTTGATGAAATATAAAAATGACATTTTTTTTTCCTTTTTCAAAAGCAATGCTTTTTCTCTATTTGTTGAAAGTTCAGTAAGACAGACTCCAAAACTTCTTTATATTTTAGTGATTAAAACCTTTTAAAAAAAAATCGCCATTTGTACCTGCATCTCATCATTGCTGCTGGGTACTGGAAAGATCCAGGCTGACTTGGGACTTTTTTTTTAAGTTACACTGATATCAAAAGCCTGGGTAAATGGAGAGTTTGATAAAGATTTTCAGAGGCATAAGCAAGCATGTTTTGAGGGGCTACTATGTGTCAGAAATCATACTGGGTCCTAGGGGAAGAAAAATGACAAGACACACAGACACATAGACACACAGACACACAGACACACAGACACACACACACACACACACATACACACACACACACATGAACAACAACAACAAAAACCCCAACAATAAAAACCATGTGACCAGTATTAAGACCAGAAGTGCTGAGGAAGTGCGGGCATTGGCTGCTTTGAACAAGGAGTTATCAGGCCACAGCAGAGGAAAGGCTTGAGGTTGGCTCACTGCTTAGGAAACCCAGAGATTGAAAAGAATTTTTTTTTTAAGGAAACAGGAAGAGAGAAGTTAAAAGTGGACCTAGAAAGCAGAGGCTTTGCAACCAGAACACGGAAGGCACCAAGTAAACGCCTGGGGACATTGACTCAAGCACGGCTGCTCTTACACAGGATTTAAGTTGGCCTCCTCTGCTCAGTAAGGATGTTTTGTTGTTTTGTTTGCTGTTAAGGATGACACAAAAGCAAATACTTAACAGCTGCTTCATGGGAATTGGGCAGAGGACTAAAGGAGTATAATTTGATTCTTTTAAAAATTACAAAGCCTCCAGCCACCTTTCTCCTTCCCTTGTATAAGGTCCCTTTTTTTGTGACTTCTGATGAAGCGCCTCTTTAAGTCCAAGAATGTACTGTCCTTATGGCTTCTTCCAACAGGAGATAGCACATGCATTCTTGTCCAGGTTGAAATTTCAACTCAGTTTGTCCTCACTCTATCTGTGCTCCACTGGCTCAGAGAACACATTTCCCCAAACAGAAGCTCTCTGCTTCATGGGGAATGGGCCAGTGTCATGGCGCCTAAAGATTCAGGAAATGACAAGACCATAAAAGGGCCAGTTTAGCAGCTGGGACATAGCAGAAAGATCTGGAAAATCCTCCACTTCTCTGGCTCTCAAGAAACACTAGTAAAGAGTTCAAAATCATTCTGAGTGTATGTGGATTTTTTTCTTCATATTTAAGAAGAGCTGTTCTCCCGCATTGGACCCAACGCCTTCCAATCAACAAAAGTGAACCGGCCGGCTGTTGGCAACAGTCTTAACAGTTCTTTGACTAACAGTTGCCAAGAGCACAAATGGCTTGTTAAGGGCTTAAAGTACAGCGGGAGTGACCAGAAGCTGGGCAGGTGTAGAACTCCATAGGATTCTGAAGACTTCCTTTTAAAGCAAATGTAACTAAAAACATTAATTCAGCAATTCATTTATGTATTGTGCTGAAAGAGTACATGAGCCAAAGGAAACAAAAGTTGATGTAAAGTTCTGCTTTTTGCTTCTCTCTTCATAACATGGCTCCCAGAGAGTCTCAAGTTACGTATAAGACTCATGGTGGAGACTCATTATTCACGTGGACCATAGTATACTAATTTATAAAAGAAACCAAATACAAACTAAGACCATGTACTGGCTAGTTTTGTGTGTCAACTTGACACAAGCTGGAGTTATGACAGAAAAAGAGCCTCAGTTGTGGAAATGCCTTCATGAGACCCAGCTGTAAGGCATTTTCTCAATTAATGATCAAGTGGGGGAGGGTCCAGCCCATTGTGGGTGGTGCCATCCCTGGGCTGGTGGTCCTGGGTTCTATAAGAAAGCAAGCTGAGTAAGTTGGGGAAGCAAGCCAGTAAGTAACATCCTTCCATGGCCTCTGCATCAGCTCCTGCTTCCTGACCTGCTTGAGTTCCAGTCCTGACTTCCTTTAGTGATGAAACAGCATCGTGGAAGTGTAAGCTGAGTAAACTCTTTCCTCCCCAACTTGCTTCTTGGTCATGATGTTTGTGCAGGAATAGAGACCCTGACTAAGACAGACCACATCCTGTGTGGTGCAGGCTAGCCGTCAAGTTCTTCAGGACATAGGCACAACTTCTGACTCTTGAGTAAATATTCAATGTTTTGGGTCATCTCTTTTCTGACTAGAGTAGTGAAATTGATGATATCTTTCATACAGCCTGCTGATACAAATAATATACTTAAAATGGCATCCATGCATCTGGTTAAATGATAGAATATTAGTCAGTAAATGTTGGTTTTATTGTTGCAATGTCCTGGGGTGAAGATTACTGTGGTGTGTGCTCCTCTAGGCTTTACTTTATTTCTAGTCAGAGCTTCGTGATTTCAGGGAAGCTTTCTTTTCCATTTTCTTTTTGTTGTTGTACATTAACTAGCATGATAATTACTGGACATACATTTACCAAATATCCAAGGACTAAGAAAGAAGAAAGAATTAATGATGGATGTTATAATATGTCTTTAAAACAGGAAGGGAATAGAGATTCGGTGACAGTCAGAAGTTATATATAGAGGTTGAAAGCCATCACAAAGTTCATAAAAGGCAGAACTGACATGCGCAGAGACACACAGATACACAAACCCACATCCACACACCCATCAACACACACATGCACATAAACACACATACACACAAGTAAATAAATAATGTAAGAGGAGTTTAAATGATCTGAGGAAAGTTTTTTTTTTCTTTTTTTTCTTTTCTTTTTTTTTTAAAATTAACTTGAGTATTTCTTATTTACATTTCGAGTGTTATTCCCTTTCCCGGTTTTCGGGCAAACATCCCCCTAATCCCTCCCCCTCCCCTTCTTTATGGGTGTTCCCCTCCCCATCCTCCCCCCATTGCCGCCTTCCCCCCAACAATCACGTTCACTGGGGGTTCAGTCTTAGCAGGACCAAGGGCTTCTCCTTCCACTGGTGATCTTACTAGGATATTCATTGCTACCTATGAGGTCAGAGCCCAGGGTCAGTCCATGTATAGTCTTTAGGTAGTGGCTTAGTCCCTGGAAGCTCTGGTTGCTTGGCATTGCTGTTCATAGGGGTCTCGAGCTCCTTCAAGCTCTTCCAGTTCTTTCTGATTCCTTCAACGGGGGTCCCGTTCTCAGTTCAGTGGTTTACTGCTGGCATTCGACTCTGTATTTGCTGTATTCTGGCTGTGTCTCTCAGGAGCAATCTACATCCGGCTCCTGTTGGCCTGCACTTCTTTGCTTCATCCATCTTGTCTAATTGGATGGCTGTATATGTATGGGCCACATGTGGGGCAGGCTCTGAATGGGTGTTCCTTCTGTGTCTGTTTTAATCTTTGCCTCTCTATTCCCTGCCAAGGGTATTCTTTGTTCCCCTTTTAAAGAAGGAGTGAAGCATTCATCCACATTTTGATCATCTGTCTTGAGTTTCATTTGTTCTAGGCATCTAGGGTAATTCAAGCATTTGGGCTAATAGCCACTTATCAATGAATGCATTTTTCTTATCAAAGTGTGTATTTTTCTGTGATTGGGTTACCTCACTCAGGATGATATTTTCCAGTTCCAACCATTTGCCTACGAATTTCATAAAGTCATTGTTTTTGATAGCTGAGTAATATTCCATTGTGTAGATGTACCACATTTTCTGTATCCATTCCTCTGTTGAAGGGCATCTGGGTTCTTTCCAGCTTCTGGTTATTATAAATAAGGCTGCGATGAACATAGTGGAGCACGTGTCTTTTTTATATGTTGGGGCATCTTTTGGGTATATGCCCAGGAGAGGTATAGCTGGGTCCTCAGGCAGTTCAATGTCCAATTTTCTGAGGAACCTCCAGACTGATTTCCAGAATGGTTGTACCAGTCTGCAATCCCACCAACAATGGAGGAATGTTGAGGAAAGGTTTTTTAAGAGTCTAGGTGATGATGAGTATGAGAAGTTTCAGATGCAGGAAGGAGTTTGAGGGAAGCGGGAGGGATAACAGGGAGGTGGTTCTCTCCAGATGTCTGGAGGTTAACCCGGTAGGGACTAGCGATGAAGCCTGGAAAGGAGAACCCCGAGCAGCAGTGAAGGCTGCTGAAAGCGCGGTCTGTGTCAGAGCTCTTGAGTGGCTATTTGTAAAGGCAAGGAGCATTCTTGAGCTCGGGAATGGAAGGCAGGCAGAAGAGACGTGGCTGTGGTCTTAGGCTCTAAATCAATGCCAAGTTATGGAATGAGTATTGAAGCAGGTGACTGGTGAAGAGTAGAGTGTTTGCTTTTTTTAATATTGGTAGCCATAGATTTTAAAGAAAAATTAGAGTCTGGAAACAAGAATGGGAAGAAAGGAGGTAATTTAAGAGACACCAGAGACAGAGTTCCAGCTCTGACCATCTAATCTAGGCGGTTTGTTAGTAAAAGCAGATTACGTGGCTCAATTAAAGGGCAATCATATCTCCAAGTTTACAAGTGAAAAAGAATGACAATTCCTTTCATTTAACTTTTAAAATTACTCACTTTGGCTTTTCTTAAATAGCTCATATTTGGTTTGTTTCTAGGGAGGGACTTGGCACACAGAAATTTTAAATAAATTGAACTCTTTTTTATATTCTCATGCTTAAGTTTAAGGTTTTGTGTTATGTTTAATTGGTTTTTGGATTTTTAAAAAGATTTACTTATTTGTTTTTATATTATGCTTATGGGTATTTTACCTGACTGTATATTTGGGTACCACGTGCATGTCTGGTACCCTTCAGGCCAGAGGAGGAAGTCAGAGCTTCCAGAACTGGATTTACAGATGTTGGTGAGCCACCACGTGAGTTTTAGAAATTGAACCCAGGTCCTCTTCAAAAGCAGCTAGTTCTCTTAAGCAATGAATCATCTTTCTAGCCCTATTAGGTTTTGTTGAAATTATGGTAAAAGAGAATATACCTTCGCAGGTAGGTGTGGTAGTACACGTCCATAAACACATCACTCAAAAGGCAAAGGAAAAGAATAGTCATGACTTTGAGACTAGACTGGGCAAGTAAGTAAAATCCTGTCTCAATGAAACAAGCATGTGATGGTTTGAGTATGCTTGGCCCAGGGAGTGGCACTATTAGGAGGTACGGCCTTGTTGGAGGAAGTGTGTCATTGTAAGGATGAGCTTTGAAGTTCTAACCAATGCAGAAGAGTCCGTCTTCTCTTAGCAGCCTTCAGATGAAGATGTAGAACTCTCAGCTCCTCCTGCACCATGCCTGCCTGGATGCTACCATGGTCCCCGTCTTGATGACAATGAACCAAACCTCTGAACTGTAAGCCAGCCCCAATTAGATGTTGTCCTTATAAGAGCTGCCTTGGTCATGGTGTCTGTTCACATCAGTAAAACCCTGACTAAAACAAAGCAAGAGCAATGAATATGTGTTCCAAGTTTTTCTCTCTTACACATTTGTCTTTAAGCTCCTTAGGAAAAGGATATACCACCATTTCACCCTCTGGGCTAGAAACTCATGGGATAGGTTTAGTGTGGAATCGTCAGTTTAAAAAATGACTGTCTCCTACTAAAAAATTTCATAATTTATTCATGAATTTTAATGAGAAGAATTAATCTTTTAAGTTTAACTCAGATCATCAATATTTTGTGAAGGATGCTTGAACTTTCTAAGTTCTTTCATCAAACTTTACAATTTATCACTTTAAGATTTAATTTTGTAAATTGTCTATATTTCTGTTCCCTGTTTTAAAACATTTTGATGTAACACAATCCCTAAAAATAGGCAACTTACAACGAGACATTTCTCAGCTCACAGCTCAGGGAACAGACATCTATGATTGATGGACTGATTCATAGTGAGACTCTTATTGCGGTATAATCCCATTGTGAAATTTAAAAAGAAAAAATATTGGAGCAAGAGAGGAAAGTAGGGATAGACAGATAAAGAAGTAGAAACCAAGAGAAAGAGAAATAAAGAGAGAAAAGGAGGAGGAGGAGGTGTCAAAGAGGAGGAGAAGGAGGAAGTGGTGAAAGAGAAAGCTCTTAAAATTGCATGAGCTGAGGAGATGGCTCTATGGGTAAAGTTGCTGCGGCACAAGCATGAGGACATGAGTTCAAATCCCCAAGCCACAATGTTAGGTTGGATAAGTAGCTTTCACCTATAATCTCAGTGCCCATACAGTGAGCTTGAAGGTAAAGACAGGAAAATCTCAGAGCTCATGGTCCAGATAACTTGGCGTTTGAAGTAGTGAAGAAAAGACCCTACACAAACAAGATGAAAGGGGTTGTCCTTTGACATCCACATGCACATCACCCATCCTCCTCTCTCTCTGACATCATTAAGTTTGCAGGCAAATGGATGGAACTAGAAAATATCATACTGAATGAGGTAACCCAGACCCAAAGGATATGCATGGCGTGTACTCATTTATAAATGGATATTAGCCAGGAGGTACAGAATAGCCACAATACAATCTGCAGACCCCCAAAAGCCAAATGAGAAGGAAGGCCCAAGGGATGATTGTTGAATCTTTCTCATAAGGGGAAATAAAATAAATAATGGAGGTGGAAGGAGGGAAAGAATTGGGTGGGAGAGAGGATGAGGAAAGGGGGGAAATCAGGTTTAGTGAGAGCAGGGGAAAGAGAAAGGAAATTGGTGGTGGCTGTAGGGGGCAATGTCTATGATGGGGAGAGGCCTCAGGGAATCTATGGTGGTGACTCTTGCTGAGACTCCTAGCATTGGGGGGACATGGAGCTTGAAGTGGCCACCTCCTCTAGCCAGGTAAGACTCCCAGAGGACAGATAAGAACAGGAACCACCCATAAGAACCTCTGACCCAAAATGTGTCCTGCGTACAAGATGTGGAGGGACAAAGATGGAGCAGAGACAAAGGGAATGGCCAAGCGATGACTGGGCCAGTTTGAGATCTGTCTCATGGATAAGACTATTAATAACTCTGCTATACTTGTAGACAGGATGTGTCCTCTGAGAGCTCCACCCAGCATCTGATAGAAAGAGGTACAGAGACCCAGAGCCACACATTGGACAGAGTTTGGGGATTCTTACTGGAGTTTTGGCAGAAGGATTGAGGGACCTGAAGGGATCAATGACTCTATAAGCAGACCAAAAGACTTAATTTATCTTGACCTTTAGGGGCTCCCAGAGACTGAACTGCCAACCAAAGAGCAAGCATGAACTGGACCTAGGCCCCTGCACTGATGTAGTAATTGTGCACCATGGGCTTCATGTGGGTTTCCTAACAACTGGAGAAAGGCCTGAATCTGTTGCCTGCTTATGGATTCTGTTCCCCTAACTAGGCCACCTTTTCTGGCCTCAGTGGGATAGGATGTGCCTAGTCCTTCAGCGACTTGATGTGCAAGGATTGGATGATACCCAAGGGGGTCTCCCTCTTCTCAGAGGGGAAAGGGAGTGGGGATTGGAGGGAGGGGCTGTGTAGGGGGAACTGGGAGGTGAGTGGGGCTGATACTGAGCTATAAAATGAATAAATAAATAAATGGGAAAAAGGATCAAAATCTATTAAAAAATCCATCTATTATTTCTATCATGATGCAACCCAGTTGGAACACAAATATCACATGAAACAACCATCCTAAAACATAGTAGTTATTCTCTTTAAGATGCAGCACCTTTAATGATAAAATTTATGTTCTCTCTCTCTCTCTCTTACACACACACACACACACACACACACACACACACACACACGTGTACACGACACCCCACACATAGTATTTAGAATTGTATTTGGTAGTTTTGCATGTTTCTGTACATTGTATATTCATTTAATAAACAAGGCCATGACTGTGAATTAAATACTTCACTTCCATTATTATACCTTTTTTGTTCTTAATTTTTTGTATTTTCACATACATTTTTGAAATCATTGTAAAAATATTTTATGAAAACTGAATAGGAACTTTTTGTAATTTGATAATGATAGGACAGAATTTGGACATAACATCATGGAAAATACCTATGCCAGTGTTACCGAGCCTTTCAGGGGGTATAGACACTTCTCCATTACTCTCAGTAATGCCATATAGTCTTCATTGAAAGAGTTTAGAAATCTGTTAGAATATATCACCTTTGAGTTTGATTGCTACTTGAACAATCTCACTTTTAGACATTTTTATTTGTAATCATAGTGTTAATTTATAACAATTTTATTTATTATCAATGTATATTGAAATTTTGCTGATTTTGAGCATTGGTTCCATGAATATAATATCTTTGTATTATTTAGAAACAATTATATTGTCTTTCTAAAATCAAATTCAACTCCCCCTTATATCCTTTAAACTCCTCCCTTTTTTTTCTTTCCTCAGGGCAAAGGCTAAAATCTCTACCCTAATATTGAATAGAACTGATAATAAATGTCTAGTCCTTGTCTGATCTATAAACACTTCTACATCTAAAGAGATGATATTTAATTGATCTGTTTTATTATTTAATGTCAAATTACATATAAGTTTTCAAGTACTTTCTCCTTTATTGAAATAGATTCGTTTTCTCATCTGATATGTCCTGATTATAGTCCTGTCCCCTTCTCTGCCCAGTTTCTCCCTACCACTCCATCTGGATTCCCTATATTTCTATCTTTCATTAGAAAATAATGGTCTCCTAAATGATAAAAAACAAAACAAAAAAATAATAAGACACATAAAAGACCATTACTTCGAAGTTGGGAAAGGAAAATTAACAAGAGAAAGAGTCCCAAGACAAGGCACAAGATTCAGAGACCCATTGGTCAACAGACTCAGGAATCTCATAAAAATACTAAACTTAAAGGTGCAATACATATGCAGAAAACTTAATGTAGAGCTGTGGGGGCCCAGTGCTTTCCTCTTCATTCACTGGGAGTTCATCTGAGCTTTGCTCAGTTGATTGAGAGGGCCTTGTCTTCCTTGGGGTCCTCCATCCTGCACCTTGACTCTTACACTCTTTCCACCTCCTCTTCTGCAGGGCTGCCTGAACTCTGAGAGGAGAGACCTGATGGACAATATTGAGTGAAGTTTTTTTTGAACTGTGTAAAGAATTTCTCGATTTATACAAATGCTGGTTTTGGGAACAACAGAGATCTGATTATAGGCTGGACTTTGGTATTGTTAGGCACCACCTGTCTCAGTGTTTTGTACATACTTCCTCTCTCTCCTTCTAATTGGTTTGTTAAAAAGCTGATGGCATGTAGCAAAAGCAGGAGCTAGAAGGTGGGAACTCTGGGAAAGAGACAGACATGAGAAGAATGCCACCAAGACATTGAGGAAGTCAGATGTATAAAACTGAAGAGACAGAGGTAACTAGCCATATGGCAGAACTTAGACTAGCATAAATGGGATAATTGAGTTATGAGCATTTTTAGGAACAATCCTAGCTTAAGGCCTAGTTATTAAATCATAAATAAATAAGCCTCCCCTCAATTATTGTGGAATGTGGCAGACAGAAAAGCCCAAATGGTTACAGGAGACATCCTATTGACAGCTGAGTGTTCCATGCCCCCTCTTTGACTCAGCAAAATATCTGGTTTCTTTTAAATAGTTGCATTTAATTCCATCCTAGATCTCTGGGTTATCCACCTTATGGTTTCTGACCATCCAGGCAGTGCCAGGCATAAGCTCCTTTTCATAGCATGAACCTCAAGTTGGATCAGTCATTGGCTGGCTACTCCTACAAATGCTGCCACCATTATCACAGCACATCCTGCAGACAGGATAAATTGTGGGTCAATGACTTTATGATTGTGTTGATGTCCCATGGTCAAAAGCCTTGCTTGATTACAGAAGACGTGTAATTTAGGTTCTGTGTTCGCTATTACTAGGAGTCTTTGCTAAAGGCACTTTCATTGATTCCAGGGAATTTCCCTTGCACTGGGTTTCTACATCACTGAAAATGCCCCCAAATTCTAGTCACTCCTCCCAATGTTTTTTCTCTCCATCTCTCCCACTGATCACTTCTGTTCCTATCCCTGTCTGCCTCCAGTCCACCAACAAAATCTATTGTTTCCCCTTTCCAGCAAGATCCATGCATCTTCCCTTGATCTCTCCTTGTTACTTAGTTTACAAACTCTGGGTTTGTGGATTATAGCATGATTATCCTTTACTTAACATCTAATATCCACTTATAAGTAGGTACATGCCATGTTTGTCTTTCTGGGTCTGGGTTATTTCACTCAGAATGATTTTTTCTCAAAAAGACCAGAAGTATATGGATTTGACCTAGATTTCTGGGCTATCTAGTCTCTGGTTCTCGGTCATCTAAGCAGTGTCAGGTACGGGTTCCATCTAGTAGAGGTGGGCTTAAGTCAAATCAGATGTTGGTTATTCCTTTAAGTTTGTGCCACCATTGCCCTAGTATGTTTTTCATGCAGGACAGCATTGTAGATCAAAGGTTTTAGGCCTGGGTTGGTGTTTATGCTTCTCCTTTTGTGGCTTGCTAAGTAACTTCCTGTACTAAGGAAATTAGAATGTGGAGGTCCAAGTTCTATAGGAACCAACTCGACCTCTCCATTTCTATGAGTTTGTTGGCGTTATCTTCAGTAACAAGGCCTTGCTGTCAGTTTTTGGAAAGCAATGTATTGTCTTTGCAATAGCCTAGGTTGTTTGGGGATTTCCTTCAGACCCCTTTGGCTAACAACTTAATGGATATAACTGAGTCCCAGTACTAGTTTGATGACATGAGATGGGCAACTGAGATTCTGTATCCCTTATTATTTGGAGACATCATTAAGATGGCTTTCATATATTTTAAGAAGTTTCCACAGTTCTAGGTTTAGATACTACCTTTCTAATGTCCCTCAGTTCTAGCAATCTCTCCCTGTATCTTCTCTCTTGACCCCATCTTATCCCCACTTCCTGATCCTCCTATTTTCATTCTTTCTGCCCCAGTGCTCCCATAAAATAGATTCCATTGCCCCCTCCAAGGGGGATCCATATGTCCCCTCTAGTTCCTTCACTCTCTAACCATTTTGGGTCTACAGCTTGTAGCTTCATTATCATATATTAAACAGCCAATATTCACATGTAACAGAATATGCACCATATTTATGTTTCTGGGTCTGGACTATCTCATTCAGGAGGATTTTTCTTGATCCGTTCTTTTACCCTAAATTTAATGGTATCATTTTTTAAAAGAGCTGAGTAAGAATCCATTGTATAAATGTATTATACTTTCTTTATCTATTCTTCTGTTGAAGAATATCTAAGTTCTTTCCAATTTCTATCTATTATGAATAGAGCAACAAAGAACATGGTTGGGCAAATGTCCCTGTGTAGGATGAAGTATCCTTTGGGTATATGTGCAAGAGTAGTGTAGCTAAATCTTGATGTAGATTGGTTCCCATCTTTCTGAGGAACCACCATACTAGTATTACTATGGCTGTATTAATTTGCACACCCAGCAGCAATGGATGAGTGTTTCCTTTATTCTACTTCTTTGCCAGCATGACCTATCACTGTGTTATTGATCTTAGCTATTCTGAGAAGTATAAGATATAATCTGAAAGTTGTTGTGATTTGCATTTTCCCAATAGCTAAGAATGCTGAACATTTATTTAAATGTTTCCCAGCCATTCCTCTATTGAAAATTAATTGTTTTGATTTGGACTCCATTTTAACAGAATTATTAGGGATTTTGACATCCTATTCCTTGAGTTATTTATATATTTTGGCTATTATATTAGTTCTTATATCCATTAGAGATTGTATGTTTTAAAGCACCTGTATATTATTACTTGAGGTAAACCCTACTTACAGTTCTTATCCTTTTATTTGGCTGTAGATGTTAATTTGTTTCCCAATATCATACAAAAAAGGGTACATAGAGAACTCAGTAATCTCATTATGGCCAGATATGAAACCAACATAATTAACAATATACATAGATTTGAATAAATTTTATAAGCTCATTGCTTAGGAAATGATTTATCCACAAAGTAAAAAGCTAAATTAAATTGCCAAATACACCATAAAGTGATGCATATAATTTGAACTGGGGCTTCCTAAAGCTGCCCAAACAAAATGTCACAAACAATATGGTTTAAAACAACAGAGATTTATTTTCTCACTTTTGGTGACTAGAAGTCCAAAGTCAAGGCACTGGAAAGCTATGTCTAACTAGAAGTCTAGAGGAGAAACCTTCAATCTCCCCTGGCTTTTAGTAGTCCACAGCCCTTGATATTCACAGATAAGACACATTACTTAATATTGCTTCCTTCATTCTCAATGTCCCTCTGCTTATGAATGCTCATGTCCCAATTTCCCTCTTCTTTTCAGCATGTAGGTCATGCGCTCTTCTTTAGTAGAACCTTATTACAACTTCTTACAACCTCAAGGACTCTATTTTGAAACAGGCTGTATTCATTGGTTCTATAAAGGTATGAATGTGGGGAGACATTGCTTAATCTGTACACAATTGAACTTTAAAGTTGATGTTAGGAGTGTACACAAAGTATCCTTTCTGAAATGGATCCTTTGGTAACCATGCTGTAAGGAGTTAAGTTACTCTGTATCATAACACACATGTATTTTATGACTTAGAGCCTTCTTTCTTTGTACTAACATGAAACATGCCATTGAAACACATACTATTCAGATATCCTGTGACTTAAAATACTTGTTCATCCTATGGAGACATGACCTATATCTACTTTGGCCTCTATAGCAGATGAGGAGATAGACCTAAGAAACTCACTTTGACTTCTGGAGAAGACTAGCTTGACTGAAGAAACTCAGTCTGGATTGCACAGATCTTGATTGTTTACTCAATGCTAGATGACCCAGGCATCAAGAAATTTAGTGAAAACACACACACACACACACACACACACACACACACAAACACACACACAGACACATGAACGCATGCACACTCGCGTACACACACGCTCACAAGCGCGCGCGCACACACACACACACACACTCGCACATGGTTATATATCTACATTTCATTACTTCTTTGTCTGAAGAGAAGGTCATATTCCTGAGGTTGACAATGACAGTTTCCTTATGGAACTGTCAGTTTCCCTCTGTTACTGATCTTGATAAGTATATGGTGAAAGTATAAATACAGATTTGAGGTCAAACTCAAGTAAGGGCAAAGCAGAAGTATCTTCTTTTCTATGTGTCTAGAATTTCAATCTCTAGGGGCATTAACTTTTAGGGGAAACTTGCTGGACAGAAGTATCTTAAGGGAAGGTAAACAAAGTATTTTATGTCCTAGGAAAGTCAGGATCTTGTAGATAATTTCACTGTCATGAACTTTATTCTAAGAGACATTCCTTACAACATGTGATTTGAAGGTCCTGCTGTTCTAGAATAATCGTTAAGTTGGTGAGGGGAATTTTTATGATTATCTGAAAACTCTTACCCCTACCAATACCATGATAGACCATCACGAGTTTAGGTGTGGGAAAAGGGTTTTTAAACTTATTTAACTCTTTTGTGTTTTACTTTGTGTCTTTGAAATAGCAGGAAAGTTAGAAAACTGTTGAGATTTTTAACTGTTAAATGGTGAAATGGTCTTTAGCAGATGTAGTGAAATAAATTACATAGAAGGTGTAGGGTAATTATTATTATCTTACTAGAACTATTCTCATAAGCAGTGTAGAAAGTAAGTGAAGGAGAAATGAATGGAGAGTAAGTGAGGAACAAGAAAGAGGAAGCAGACGTGCTTGCTACAAAGATTGGTAAGGACATTGGTAGAACCTTCCATTCTAGGAATAAGTCACAGAGCACTGTGTTCATGCAATGATCCCTGAACCTTTAATAAACTTAAAATAACCAATAACAGAAAACTAGGGAGGGGACAAAGGGACAGAAGCACTGAAATACGGGTGGAAAGTTTTCTTAAAAGGGCGATTACTCAAAGATGCAGACGTCTAAAGGAAATTAATAAGAAGGTACTTAATTGGTACTTAAGAGGTATTTCTTTGAACCATTTTAGTAATCCTGAGAGTTCCTGCTAGATGGCTTTGAGCTATTTTGAATAATTTATATTAGCCTTTTTAAAGTTTTCCCAACCACTCACAAGTCTAAATGGAGAAAGAGGCCTACTTATTAGTGCTGTGTATAAAATTAAGGGGAATGATTACAAATGGTACCTATTAGGCCCATCCAACTGGCACTCCACCATCTAAGCTGCAAATCAAGGGTTTAAGAGCTGAGCATTTTTCTTCAGAAAATTGTTGAGTGAATTGGTTTTAACGACTCTTCCTGCACACAGATGTGGTTGTGTAAGACCTCTTTCTGCTTCTTGGGTTGTTCTCACAGTATCCATTAAAGGAAGCTGAGTCAAGTATTTCCCATAATTTGCACAGAAGAGGTGTGTATTACCTTAACTTCTCTTCCTTCTTAGAGTGTCTAGCCTGTAGATTCTTGGCAGGGGCAATCATTCAGTCCTTAGTGACCAATAGACCCTGCGACTTTGAGAATATTGAAAGTAGTTTTGGACCAAGTCTGTTGTTTAGAAAAGGATCCATTCAAAGGTTCAAAGGGCTAATCAAAAAAAAATCATCTAATTGCTTTACTTGACCTAGGTCATTTGGATATGGTATTATAAAATACTATAAACTAGGCAAGTCTAGGGCCACAGGAATTATTTTTCATATGTCCGTAGGCTAGGACATCCTCAGCATCTACTGAAGCCACATTGTGGATTCTAAATAGTGCCTTCCCACTTTGTTCTTAAAAGGTAGCTTCTCTGGAGTTTCTGCTCTGGTCTTATAATTAGTTTCTGAAACCACACCCCTAAAAACATCATACTGATAGTTCACAACATACGAATGTGGGAATGGTACCATATTTACAGTGTAGCCCTTGATAAGGTTGAAATAATGAGGAAGCAGAGCTTATTGTGATAGAGATAAAATATGACAACAGAAGATGCAGCCAAAAAAAAAATTACCTTGCCTTCTCTGCCCCAAGTGAATTTGTGGGAAATCCTGGGAAAAGATTCACGAAGAAAAGAGCCATTGGATCACAGTGCCCATTTTCTTGCAGGTGTAAAATGAAGGTCACTCACTAGCTAACTGGGTATGAGGAAATAACAGACAGAGGAATCAAACACAACTAGAGATTGTTAGATTGATTTACCTTAGAACGCCAGAACCTACTGAAAGTTAAAAGAATCATTTGTCTGACTTAAAGAACCAAAATCAGGCAGACAGATAGCGAGTCTGAATGGTCCTAGTCAAGGTTCTGTACAAGAGACAGATTTGATAAATTAAAATATCAGGAGCTGGAGAAGTGCTACGGTGGATAAGACAGAATTTCTTTTCCTGTATAGAAGTTATTTTCCTGGTTCACAAAACCAGTTGTAACTCTACCTCCATAGTAGCTGACACCCCCTCTTGGCTTCTGCAAGTAGCCTCACACATACACACACACACACACACACACACAGAGAGAGAGAGAGAGAGAGAGAGAGAGAGAGAGAGAGAGAGAGAGAGAGAGAGACTCTCAGCTTGAAGGGGAAGAACATGGAAGATTTGAAGGGAGGGTTCCTCAGAGGGGTGAAGGGAAATAATGAGATAAAGTGATGTTATTCTATTTTAATTAAATAAACCTTTTGAAAACCATAAAAAGTTTATGAATATTGTAATATTTGAAATAGTTAATTCTAAAGTATATGTTGTACATATAACACTATTGATATTTTAAAATACTAAACTCAAAGTCCAATTAATCTTTTAAAATTTTTAAAGAAAAATTCCCAATTTTTGAGAAAGAGTTGCTTAGAGACAAGAGACCTACAAAACCCAAATAGGACCAGAAAATAAACTTCCCAAGATATATTAGAGTTGAAGCACAGAAACAAAACATAAAGAAAAGATATTGCAAGTTGCAAGAGAGGATGGCAACACCACATATAAAGGCAGTTAGAATAATGGCTAATTACTCCATAGAAACCTTTAAAGTAAAATGGGAAAGGGAAGATGCAGTTCAGGCTCTGGAATATCTCAAGTGCAAATCTGAAATATTTTATTCAGCAAGTCATCTTTTATAAGTAAATGAAAAAAATAAAAAAAAATGTTGCATGAGAAAAACAAACTAAAGGAATTTACAATCGCGAAGCTAGCTCTATAGAGGAGAATGGCAGGAGTTCTTCAGTCTAGGGGAAAAGATGAGCATGAGATGTCACAGTGAGAAAGAATCTACAGGTGCAGAGTTAATCAAAAGATGTCTAAGAAAACATCACAAAGTTATCATACACCTTTCCCAAATAACTGTGAATATTTATGGCCTCGATTTCCAAATATAAAGGCAGATTAGCAGACTGATTACTATACAGGATCCATCTTTTTTGCTACCTTTAAGGAACTATCAAGGACAGAAAACACCTCAGGACAAAAGGATGGAAAAAAGATATTACAAGAAAATGGAACTTGGAAACAAGCTATTATATTCTAATGTCTAATGAAATACATGTCAAGCCAAAACAAGTCAGGAGAAATAAAGAAACTGCTTCATGTAATAAAGAGAACAGCCCATCAAGAAGATATTGTAATTCTAAATATATACACACAAAATAAGTATACCCAACGTTATAAAACAAACACTATTAAGTGTATAGCCATGGATTAGTCCCAAAATAATGATAGTGGACGACTTCAGTACTCCACTATCACCAATAAACAGCTCATTTTAACAAAACCTAAAACGAGAAACATTGTAGTTTACTGACAGCATAAATCAAATGTACATATCAGTCACTACAGAGCATTCCAACCAAACAATAGAGAATGCACATTCTTCTTAGTAGCACATTGAATTTTCTCCAAAGCAGACCACAGTTTAGGACACAAAGCAAACCTTAACAAATACAGGAAACTTGAAATAGCATTCTTTATTCTAGTTGACCACAATTGAATACAGCTAGATGTCAACCACAATAGAAGCTATAGAAAAAAACAAACAAAAAAATCACAGAGACCAAATAACACTCTATTAAATGGTAAATACATCACTAAGGAAATCAAGTGTGAGATTTATAAAATTCTTTGAATTGGATGAATGAAAGCACAATGTACCCATTCCTGGGGAAAACAATGAAAGCCGTTCTAACAGGAAAATTTATATCAATAACTGCCTCCAATGAGAGAGAGAGAGAGAGAGAGAGAGAGAGAGAGAGAGAGAGAGAGAGACACAGAGACACAGAGACACAGAGACAGAGAGAGACAGAGACAAAGATACACATACATACACACACACAGAGAGACAGAGACAGAGAGAGAGACAGACAGAGACAGAGACACACAGAGAGAGATCGAATAAATAATTCAATAATGCAGCTTAATGGTTTGGAAAACCAAGAACAAAAAGAAATAATTAAGATCAGGGAAGAATTAATGAAATAGGAATGGAAAAAAGTACAAGCAAAGAAGTAGAGTGCTTCTTTGAAAAGTTTAATAGGATTGACATATTTTTAGTAAAATAACTAAAAGAATGAGAGCAAGTACCCATGTTAATAAAGTTAAAAGTTAGAGGTAGAAAGGAACGCATCATGACAAATCCTGATGAAATTCAGAGAAGAACAAGCGTATATGTTGAAAACCTAGATTCTACTCAGTTTGAAAATCTAAGAGATATGGGTAAAGTCCTTGTCCACCCTTAAATGAACTCTCCAGGACCACATAGATTCACAGTAGAATTCCACAAGATTTTCAAAGAAGAACTCACACCAATATTGTTCAAAGTATCCCACAGAGTAGAAGGAAATTCTGCCAAAGGAATTCTGTGAAACTGTTACAAGCTGAATTTAAATCACATGAAAAAGATGTGCACCCTAATAAGGTTGGGCTTCATTCCAACAGTGTAAGGATGGCTCAATGGTTCAACATATGTAAATCTAGAAACATAATTTAGCACAGAAGCAGACTGAAAGAAATCACATGATTGTTTCAATTAATATAGAAAAATCCTTGAACGAAATTCAATATCCCTTCATTATAAAAGTCATGGAAAGGCTAGGGATTAAAGAAGAAAAGTTCAACTCAATAAAGACTAGATATAATAAGCATATTGTTGCAAATGTATAAAACTTCAGCTATTCCTACTGATTACAGAAACAAGAGAAGGGTGTGTGCTCTCTGCTATTAAATATAGTGCTTAGAGTCTTGGAAAGAGAAATAAGATAAGAAAAGAAAATAAACGGATTACAAATTGGGGTGAAATAAATCAAATTATCCTTTTGTTGCAGAAGAAATATGATCCTATGCTTAACAGACCAAAGATGCTATCAACAACTCTTAGAACTGATAAAAGCATTCAGCAAAGTAGCGGGATACAAAATTGACACTCAAACAGAAAATATCAGTTACCTTTCTAAAACGATCAACAAACACATTAAGCCATGCCAGTAAAACAATCCCATTTACAACAGCCACCCAATATCCTCACATAGGAACAAACAGAACCAATAATCTAACATACCTTTACAATGAAAACTTCAGTGCACTGAAGAGAAAACTAGTAAGAGAAGAAAATGGAAAGATTTTTGTCCAAGTGTTACAAGAGTGGATGTCAGGAGAATTGCCATACTGCCAAAACAAAACAGATTTAATTCAGTCCTGATCAAGCTTTATTGATCTTCAAAAACATATGAAAAATAGTATTAAGAATTTATGTAAAAGAACAAAAGACCATAGATAGCCACAGGAATCCTGAAGGGGGAGAAGGAGGAGGATGAGGACGAGGATGAGGAGGGTGAGGAGGAGGAGAAGGAGGAGGAGAAGGAGGAGGAGGAGGATGAGGAGGGTGAGGAGGAAGAGGGAGGAGGACAACTGCAACAACATTGCTAAAGGTATGAACATATTTAATTTCAAGTTATACTACAGTGCCATGGTAATAAAAGAACATGTTATTAGCTCAAATGTATACACATAGATCCATGGGATAGGGACAGACCTAGATATAAATGTATCCATCTATAGCTACCCCCGTTTTGATGAAGATGCTGAAAATATACATTAGAAAAGGACGGAATTGGGTAAATAAACCAAAATCCCAATGTTAAGTATTTCTGCATGAACTCTTTTTGTCAGAGATGCCCCAGAAGTATTCCCCATCCCCCAAATAATTCTGGTTCCTGCTATTCCTTTTGGTAGCCCACAAAGCTAGTTAATAAGCCCTTATTGCTGAAGAATCTGCAAAATAAAAATAAGAATGAGAATAACAATTAACGTGGTTGCCTGAAACAACAAAGAGGGTTGATATAAAAATAATTTTATTTCTCCGGAAGCCTCTGCAAGTCTTTACTCTCCGATTTAAATGATAAATGTGAACAGAGTTGAACCAGATATGATTATAAGCAATTGTTAGAGGAGGGCCGTCTGCCTCAAAGGCTCAGCATGTACTCCTCCTGTTGTACATTCAGTTTCTAGTCTTGTTGCTTTAACTATGCCGTCTAGCTGGTGTGCGTTTCTCACTTTTCTTGCTTGTGTCAATACCTGTCAGTTGTGATGAGTTTTTCCATTTCCAGAGACTCATCTGTGGTGGAAGAGTAACTAACAAGTGCCTGGCTCATTGCACCCCATGGGCATGCAATAAATGCTTGTTTCTTAACTGCCTGCCTACATATGCCTTCAGGAGCACAGGCAAGACACTCAGCTGCCTTAAAAATGACAGATGATGCTGTCTGCTAGGCATCTCTTGAGAGCTTGTTAAATACATAACTAATGTCAGGAGACACTGGTATCTTGTGACCCATACAAACAACTTAGACTTAAGCCACTTGCCAGCACACATACCCATGGGGAAGCCACTGACCTTACATACTTTTGATGCCTAGGTGCCTGAGACCATGAAAGAATGGAAGGACTGATACCTGATTAGATTAGAAAAGGGGAAATGAGCAAACGGAAGAGTTGCTGAACAAGATGTTGAGCTGTGATGGGTGAGGAGAAACGAGGAAAGTTGGGAGGTGAAGGACAGTAACATTCCTGTCCCATCAGCTCTGTCAGCTTTAAGTAGTTGTGTGTGTGTGTGTGTATGTGTGTGTGTGTGTATGTGTGTGTGTATGTGTGTGTGTGTGTGTATGTGTGTGTGTGTGTTAATACTTTGTTTAAAGTTCGAGAATGAAATATAAAGTGAGTGTTAAAATTGAGGGTGAATGTGGCTTTCTAGAAATGAGAACGAGGCTTCACTATCCTACCGTTTAAAATATTTCTACATGAAAATAAAGGTCAAATTAAAATAAGAATTGTATTTTCAGACAGTGCAAAGTTGTTAACACATCAAATACACCAGGAACTCACAAGGAAGGCAGAGAACACTGACACAATCACCGCACATTAGGAAGATAATGCTCGAAGTATGAAATGCACAACTAGTAACCTTTCCGTTTTAAAAGAAAGCTCTAGGATAATTCTAATTAGAAGAATACAAACTCACAAATGTTACCTGCCAAATTATCAATTAAAATGAACAAAGATTAGTCATACTTCCGAGTAGTAGAAAAAGGGGACTCTGAATAATCAAATTAGTATTTTTTCATATTTGTTATGCTTTATTTAGCCACAGAAACAGTTAATGTTTCATACATCTGACTTTTCTGCTAGAATGAGCGGTCCTCAAGAGGGAATATTTCTTTGCATGTGGTGACAGGGTAGGTAGAGCAGTCCTGGCACAGAGGTGGCACTCAACCACCAGTGGTGGTAGCTTTGGAGCCACAGAAGTCTGATGCTATTAATAATGTCGGTAGGAGCAAAGCTCTCCTAAGCTTCATGGAGAATTTAACACCAAGTTAGTATTTTTTTTTCCTTTTTTTTCAGAGCTGGGGACCGAACCCAGGGCCTTGTGCTTCCTAGGCAAGCGCTCTACCACTGAGCTAAATCCCCAACCCCAAGTTAGTATTTTTTTAAAGCTTAAGTATTCACCCTTGCCTCTCGGAATGCTGCACAAGCCTCCCCGGGAGCCATCTTTCCGTGTATTTAGGCATGATATTTGGATCGTTCAACCAATCCAAAATGTGCAGGTTGCAAAACATACTGCGTTTCCCATTGCCTATACATTGGGTGAGCCAGACTAGAATGTGCTCTAGCTCTGTTAAACTGGAAATCCCTCTTAAATAAGTCTTGACCCCCACAGCATTCTTTCTTGTTGAGTCTGTCCGGCGACAGTCCCATGATCCACTCCTCCCTAGCAGCTCTGACAGATAAATTCTCTCACTCTCCAATTTTACTGCTTCCACTTTCGTTCACAATGTTTCCTACGTTTAAACAACTTACCCGTGTATCTTCTTGTGTACTCCAGGCTGTTTGAAAGTAAACATGGTGGTTTATCATGGTGTCACAGAGGATTCAGCCAGAGAACTTTAATAGTATAAATTGGTCATCGATTTAATTAAAAATGTTAGTGTTTTCATAACTGCTTCTATGTAACTTCTGTCTCTATGAACAAACATACCTTTAGTGGGCATGGTGGTGTATTTGGGAGGCAGAGGCAGGCCGATCCCTGAGTTCAAGGCCAGCCTGGTCTACAAAAATGGTTCCAGACCAGCAAAGGCTGTGCGATAAGCTTCTGTCTCAAATAATAACAGAATAAAAGCAAATCTTAAAAGAGTTGGATATACTGCTATTAAAAACAAATAAACACACCCTTAAACCAAAAGCATTTCTTTTTCTCTCTCCGGCATTATCCTCACACATGTGTACTTTAGAGCTATAATGCTTTCTATACCCAATTTCAACCAAAGCAGGCAAAAATATAAAAATTCTCTTATTTGATTACTGAGTGTGTGGGTTAATATTTGTCAACTTAAAAATACTAGAGTCATAGGGGTCAAAGGAATTTTAGTTGAGGGATTTCCTCCTTCAGAGTGGCCAGTATGTTTGGCTGTGGGGGTATTTTCATAATTGCTACTTGATATAAGAGGGTCCAACCCCTTGTGGGCAAAGCAATCCCTGGAGAGCTGGCTATGGGTTGTGTAAGAGACTTGCTGAACAAACCAGGGAAAGCAAGTTAGTAAGCAGCACTCCGCCGTGGTTTGTTTCGGTTCCTGCCTCTAGGTTCCTACCTTAAGGAACCAGTCTTGTCTCCTCTGATGGCCAGATCATATACCCCCATTTGAAGAGAAAATGAAGGCTTTCTTTCCCAAGTTGTCTTTGGTAAGAATTTTAACAAACAGCAACAAAAAGGCAGCGAATACATTGCGAATTCACAAATGTGAACCTCCCGATCTCAGGACCTCTAGTGGCTTAGCTTCTTTCCTCCTGGAGACAGCCATAGGAAATGTGTTATAAGCAATTTTAATGGCAAATTACATACACATGTGATAAAAAAAAACTCAAAATAATTCCCCATCTGCCTCCTGCCAACTCCAAATGAATTTCCTTGGGAAATTAGCCCAGTTATTTTCATCCACACACCCTTTCATTTACCACAGGGTTCTTTTTATGCCAAAATAAATGTCCTTCTATCACAGGTTACCAAGAAATCGCTCATCTGCGGTCATGGCACTTTTATATTTTCAGATCAATTTATTCTATTATAAACAGGGTGATATTCACTTTAAGATGTGCTTAAAATATTTCGTAAAACACCTTATATATCAAGTATTATTGTTACTGTGTCTGTAATAAAACTACACCCCACTAGTGAAATACCTACTTGAAGCTACTGTGGTTTTAAATATTTTAAACATTGTAAAAATAAAATATGCTATTTTTAGAGTCTAGAATCCTATGACCCACAACTCAAAGTGTAGTTGCCTGAACCTTTCTTTAACAGGCAATCAACCTCACTACATACAGGAGTACATGCCCATATGACTCTGTATACAAACTATAAAAAGGATTTCACTAATCTATTGGAAAAGTTATAGTTATTTTATCAAAATATTAATAATTTACAACAAAATGGGAAATCATAAAATGAGTATTTAATGCATTGCAACCTAAAGCTTTAGCAATGCTGGGAATTAAAATGTTTTATAATTCAATCAAAAACTTAAAGAGAAGAGCATCAAATACCATTTGCTTGTTAGCTTGCAGAGAGCGTTTCTCCTCTAACTACGTTTCATACCTTCAGATTTCTAACTGTGGACATTACATTACATTACAATTCTTCACATTTAATTCTCTATTCCTTCCTTAATATAAAAGGTATCAGATTTCCTTAGACATCGTGTTTTTTTTGTTGACATTGCTTCCTCTGGGGTGTCATCACCCTTCCAATCCCATGTAATTTCCTCACATATACTGACATCTTCCCTCCCTAGTTTTCCCCGCTGTCCATCTAGAATCCCTCAGGTAAGTGTCAACATCGACATGACCAGCTACTCTTTTTCAACAACTTTATCACTTTTCATTTCTTTGTAATACTTGTGACTTATTGGGGAATTCTTTGTTCCTACTGTCTATTTTTACAAAATATGGGTTTGTCACTGAGACGCCAGGATGAGACATAACAACCCATTTTGCTCTCTGTAAAGAATTAAGTGAGAGTGGAGCAAGGGGGACTCTTCCATTGCTGGTGGAAGCGTAAACTTGTGCAACCATTTTGGAAATCAATTTGGTGTTTTCTCAGAAAACTGGAAATTGTTCTACCCCAAGACCCAGCTATACCACTCCTGGGCATATACTCAAAAGATGTTCCAACATCCCACAAAGACACCTGTACAGCTATGATCATAGCAGCTTTATTCATAATAGTCAGAAACCAGAAACAACTTAGATGTTACTCAAAAAGAGTGGATAAGGAAAATGTGGAACAAACCACAATGGAATAATATTCAGCTGTAGAAAACAAAGACCTCACGAATTTTGCAAGCAAAAGAATGGTACTTGAGAATATCATCCTAAGTAATGTAACCCGGTCCAAAAATGTCATGCATGGTATGTATTCACTTAAGGTAGATCTTAGTCATAAAATACAGGTACCATGTGACACTCCACAGACCCAGTGAAGCTAAATAAGAAGGGAGGCTCAAGCAAGGAAGGGGAAATAAAATAGCTGTAAAAGGCAGATGGAGGGAGGACACTGAGAGGAAGGGGGGATGGGGAAGGAAATGGGAGGAGTTCGGGATCAGGTTTGGAGGACTGGAGAGGTGGCGAGATGGCCATGAAAATCTATAACTGACAGGGGTGAGGAGGTGGCAGACAACTCAGGACATGACAGAGACCTGGGATAGGAAAGGCACCCAAGAATCAATGGGGTGACCTTAGCTGTGACTCACAGCACTGGGGATACGGAACCTGAAGGGCAGTCTCCTGTAGCCAGACAGGAACCCTAGTGGAGCAACAGAGACACCAAACAGCCACAGAATTTTCAGCCTCAAATTTATTCTGTCTACAAGAAAAGGAGGGATTAGGGATGGAACAGAGACTGAGAAAATGGTTAACCAATAACTGGCCCAAACGGAGACCCACCCCATGGGCAAGCACCAGTCCTTAACACTATTATGATATTCTGTTATGATTACAGAGAGGATCAGTGTCCTCTGAGGGCTCCACCCGGAGCTGACTCAGACAGATATAGACACCCACAGCCAAACAGTGATTGGAGCTTGGGGACTCTTATGGAAAAATAGGGGAAAGAATTATGGTCCCTATGGGAACAGAAACTCCACATGAAGACCAACAGAGTCAAATAACCGGGACCCTTGGGACTCTCAGAATCTGAATCATCAACCAAAGAGTGTACACGGACTGGACCTAGGTCTCTCCACACATGTGTAGTCGATGTGCAGCTTGGTCTTCACGTGGGTCCTGAACAACTGAAGCAGGAGCTGTCTAAATAGCTATTTTCTGTACATGGGATATGTTCTACTAGCTGTGTTGCCTTGTCTGGCCTCAGTGGGAGAGGAAATGCTTAGTCTAGCAGAGACTTGAAGAGTCAGGATTCAGGGGGAACCCCACCTGCTCAGAGGAAAAGGGGAGAGGGAATGGGGGAAGGATTGTGGGAAGGGGTGACCCAGAGGAGGCCAGTGAGCAGGATGTAAAGTGAATAAGTAAAATAAATAAAATTAAATTTAAAAAATTAATCCAGAGACACTTGGTAACCTATGGCTCACAAACTTCCATCGAAGCAACATAACTGAACATGGATGAAGACATCTGCACTTGTTATTCATATAGAAATTCAGGGTAGGCAAGGAGCAAAATTTGTGTTTTATGCAAATGATGAGTGATTCTACAATCAAAGCAGAAATTGAAGCAGGCTAATGGGATACTGCAAGGCAAGAGGTGCTGATTGAAACCTTAACTTTATGCCCTTTATGTTTAGACTAAGAAATGCCAAGTCTCACAAGACCTGTGTGCCTTCTAACAGGCCCTGGAATTTCTGTCTGATGGAAGGTTTTCTTTGTCTGTCAGGTGATAGATGTTAGCACTATAATCTTGTCCAAAACTGTAGTTTAGAGAACCTCCTCCCCTTAGTATTTGTGACCTGATCGTACACCTGGGCCTTTTTCATTTTTTATACATGGATCCTTTGCTTTATTGGAGAATACACAGGATTCAATTGTCATTTGTGGTCCTTACTAAGTATTTTATATGTAGATTACCTCCACTTATATTCAGAAATAAGACACATATGTCAGTTTCTGTTGATTATTAATTTATTCCAATAATAATAATAATAATAATAATAGTGACTTTAAAGATTCTTCTATCCAGATCAACCATAACAGTTTTATCAAATCTGATATCTCAATAGGATATTAGCAGTTATGACTTTGTTAATATCTGAATTAAGATGTGATCAAACATTTTAGTTGATGATTAATATTCTAATATTGATAATTAAACTTTCTGTTTGGTTCCAACAGTATTAAGTAGCAGTTTTATATCAGTTTATCTTTTATAGGCTATAAGGTCCAAATCTTAAATTATATGTAAAGCTGGAATCTGAGTGATGTGTCCAAAATGTCTGCTACCGGCTACACAGAAAGCTTACAGATTTTCTGAAAATAATTTGATTTGCATAAAGTATGTTCTAATGCATTTTTTCTTTGCTATTGTTTTTCTTTCCAGGAAAGCCAACCTCTTTTTCCTTCTCACTCTCCCTGACCCTACACTACTCCTAAATTGTCTACTATTTTCCAGAGTGGTGATACATTTGGGCATAGTATTCTACTCATCCAACCATTCATCTGCCTGTCTAGGGAAATTAAGTGGACATCCATGTGGCATCAGGTATAGCACGTGGTGTACGGAGCAGCATTCCTAACCAGCACAGTGGAAACAGTGCCTGTTGTATAGCAAGGTGCATTTGCAGAAAGAAGGTCCTACAGTGTGCCTTGGGAGCGCTCTGGAGGGGACACTGTGGTTGGGAAACAGCCACTGTGCAGATTCAGGACTGTACAAAGTGTACAGACGGCACATTTCAACCATGGTATGGAAATAGAAAGTTTAAAAGAAAATACTTGAAAAGTAGCAGGGTATAACTTTTGTGTTCTACCAAGAAATTTGATTTTACCTTTAAGGCACTGAGGGCTGGAGATGTATTTGCAGCAAAAACTCCTGAAGCAAAAGGAATTAACAGGTGCTTTATTCAACTTCTAGTCACTATGATACCTAGACCTTAAACCTTTCTTTTCTAGGTGCTTGAATTATCTCTTGAAGCTCAACGGTAAGAGAACTGTGACTACAGCAAGCGTCTCGCGCGTATTTCCTTTAGGATTCTGCCCTCTGGGAGTTGTCATCCCTCCAGCTCAAAGACTTTCTGACTCAGGTAGCTTTCACTGTTACTGCCTAAAACTTTTCCTCATCTCTTCTCTCCCAAAACACTTTTCTTAGGATCTGAAGAAGCAGATCTCCAGAGAATCCTATTCTACTGCCTCTATAACGACGGCCTCTCATTTGAAATCCTTTGGCACCTTGCAGTTTGTCAAGTAGTTTGCTGGTATTCTGAGCCCTCAGTGATGTCAGTGCTATTTGTGATCCAACAGTCTCAGTTTGGATGCCACAAAAGTTCATGAATTTATAGTCAATGGATCCAGCAACATTATCACCATTCTAATGAGTGTCATCAAAATGCTGCTCCCTTGCCTCTCTTAGCTCCTTGCAGGCAGGTGGAAAGCTTGTCAGGATGGGTTCATAACCTGATGTTTGGGAGTTTTTCAGGGATGCCTCGGTAGTTCTAAAAATATATGAATAGAGATGTAGTTTTCTTTTTCTTTACCTTTTATGTCAAACTGAGTATTTGTTTCTTCTTGTCATATTCGGTTTCAAAAGCCTAGACCATTCCTAATTAACTTCTCTTCCTCTCCTCTCTCTCTCTCTCTCTCTCTCTCTCTCTCTCTCTCTCTCTCTCTCTCTCTCTCTCTCTCTCTCACACACACATATACACACAATGACACATATATGTACACATGTATACATGATGTCATATATTGACACATATTTGTATACACCCACCCCCCCCCACATATATATATATATATATATATATAGATGATGATGATAGTGATGATGAAGATGAAGATGATGGTGATTGGAAACGATAGAGTTAGCAGCATATGGAAAAACCAGAGAATACTGTTGCACTCAATGAAAGAGAACTGTGTAGATTTTAAATGTTGTCTTTCTTGCCGAGTATGTATGACTAGCATTATTCACCTCTCTTCTGGTAAATATGCAGTGGTCCATTTGTGGATGCTAATGGACAACTTCATTCTGGCCTGACAAGATGCTACCGCATCCAGGGGAATATCCCCACTTAGATAGACTCTTGCAGGTGTAATTAATAATTTCTCTAAGCATTCTCATCCTCAAAAGGAGTGAATACAGGACTTCTCGTCTTAGTGCTTAGAACATTCAGCCAGATTGTACAATCTGGAGTCTGTATTCTTGTTCAGTCGAACACTTGACAGCTAGCTGTGGAGGATTATTAATCTTCATGTTGACTTCAACTACAATAATACAGCTGTGCCCTGGCTGGGCGGTCTGTCAGGGTCCATTGCTTTCTAAGATAGCAGAGGGTTTGAAAAACATGTGCCATGACAGACCCAACCCATGACTAGAATTTCAATTCGCTCTTCCTGATGCAGTGATGAGCAGGGCACATGGGGGGAAGTTAATTCTCCTGGTTTTACTGAGAATGGCAATGCACTGCTTGGAGGTCGGGGGACAAGGAACAGAAATGAAGGATAAATGAGAAACAAGTGGGAAGTTCCCAATTAGCTCCAATCTATTTCAAGTGAAGCTCCCTAACAAGACATTATTGTGCATACGAGGAAAGTTAATTTATGCATTTCAAGACTTGCTTTTATAACTTTGCTCCTGAAGAATGACATAATCAAACAACAGAAGGGGTATATTAACGAGGGCTTGAATTACTGTGCTTCAAAGCAAGGCATCAGGTAATTGAATTTACTCAGTTTATGCAGGGCAGGATGAAAATAAGTAATCTGGACATTTTGAATAAACTCTGCCAAGTTAAAAGCCTCATGACCATTTTGTGAATATTCCTTGCTCATAAATGCAATCTGAGAACATAGAGTTGTTTACAATGACTTCAGATTTCTGCTCGGCTGTTACTATTATCATTATCATAGATCTTAAAATGTTTCCCCTGACATCCTTCCTGTGTAAAGAATATGTCCCAAGGACACTCCAGTAAATGAGGTGAACTAATGTAAAATATTAAATAATTCATGTCCTTGGAAGTCACTGAGACTTTCTTCATGTTTTTAGAGAAAGCAAACCAATGTTGTGCTGCAGAGGAAAAAAAAAGGCATCTGCAAATGAAAATACCTTCAGTATTTTCTGTTAAACCAAACATGATGTAAAAACAAAACAAAACAAAAGCTTTGTAATTTTATGAGGTCCTATTTGTTGATTCTTGATCTTAGAGCATAAGCCATTGGTGTCCTGTTCAGGAAATTTTCCCTTGTGCTCATGTGTTCAAGATTCTTCCCCACTTTCTCTTCTATTAGTTTCAGTGTTACTGGTTTTATGTGGAGGCCCTCGATCCACTTGGATTTGAGCTTTGTACAAGAAGATAAGAATGGATCAATAAAATGGCAACTAACAGATTGGGAATAGAGCTTTACCAATCCTTCATCCAACAGAGGGCTAATATCCAATATATACGAAGAACTGAAGAAGTTAGACTTCAGAGAGCCAAATAACCCTATTAAAAATGAGGTAGAGAAATAAACAAAGAATTCTCAGCTGAGGAATACTGAATGTTTAAGAGGCACCTACAGAAATGTTCAACATCCTTAGTCATCAGGGAAATGCAAATCAAAACAACCCTGAGATTCCACCTCACATCAATCAGAATGGCTAAGATAAAAACTCAGGTAACAGCAGATGCTGGCAAAGATGTGGACAAAGGAGAACAGTCCTTCATTGTTGATGGGATTGCAAGCTGGCACAACCACTCTGGAAATCAGCCTAACGGTTTCTCAGAAAATAGGGCATAGTACTACCTGAGGGCCCAGCTATACCACTCATGGGCATATATCCAAACGATGCTCCAACATGTTATAAGGACACATGCTCCACTATGTTCATAGCAGCCTTATTTATAATAGCCAGAAGCTCAAAAGAACACAGATGTCCTTCAACAGAGGAATGGAACAGAAAATGTGGTACATCTACACAATGGAGTATTACTCAGCTATTAAAAACAATGACTTTTTGAAATTCTTAGGCATAGAATTAGAAAGCATCATCCTGAGTGAAATAACCCAGTCACAAAAGAATACACATGGTATGCACTTACTGAGAAGCAGATATTAGCCCCAAAGCTTGGAATACCTAAGATACAATTAACAAACCACATGATGCTCAAGAAGAAGGATGACCAAAGCATGGGTGCTCCAGTCCTTTTTGAAGGGGGAACAAAATATTCAAGGGAGGAATTACAGAGACAAAGTATGGAGCAGAGACTGTAGCGGAGGATGGCCTTGTCAGACATCAATGGGAGGAGAGGCCCTTTGTCCTGGGAAGACTTGATGCCCCAGTGTAGGGGAATGCCAGGGCTGGGAGGTGGGAGGGAGTATTTGTGGGGTGTATATGTGTGTGGAGAGTGAGCACTCTCATAGAAGCAGGGGGAGGGAGGATGGGATAAGGGCTTTCTGGAGGGGAAACCAGGAAAAGGGTTTGAAATGTAAATAAATTAAATATCCCTTAAAATTTAAAAAAAAATAGAAAAGGAGGCATTATAAAGAATATAATAGATAACACTTAAAATATATCTAGTTTTGTTTCTCTGATTACATCATTGATTCCCTATCTCCCTCCAAACTCTTCTATGTGCCCTTCCCTCGATGACCTCATTTTCTTTGTTATTTTTATACATATGTATAAATGCATAAATACATAAAGAAAATTGCCTGTGTCTGTTTAGTGCTACCTGTGTATGTTTTCAGGATTAACCAATTGGTATTTGAGAGTCAATTTGTGTGTCTAAAGAAATTGTTCCTTTTCTCCTTTCTCAGCATTTCTAAGTTGCCTGCAGTTCTTTAATTAGGGGTAGGGTATGTAAGATTTTCCCCTTCCACTGCTGTTGTCAGTGTTCACGTGCTTTTTAGGCAGTCGTACTGCTTGAGTATCATGAGTGTAGCTTCTGTCATTCCCAAGGGAAACATTGTCACAGCAGATTACTTAATATCTTTCTGCCTCTTCTTCATCAATGTTCCCTGAACTTGAGATTATATTGCCTTGGTATTGTAAGGTGTACATTGGGTCTGGGAACTCTATCCTCAGCTGCCCTCAGCCTTTTGACCAGGGTTCTCTGTAGTGGTCTTTAGCAAAGAGAAGTCCCTGTGATGGCATCTGAGAGCTACACTTATGTGCAATTATCGATACTTAGAATGAAGGCCTCATTTAATATTTAAAGTAAGGTCTCAATTTGGTTTGCGATTCAGGGAAAATGAGTTTCACTTCCTTAATCATCATTCCTTTTTTTTTTTTTTTTGTCATTTTTTTCTTCCTCTTTTATTTACTTGTTTTTTATTTGATATTTTATGTGTCTACATTTCAAATGTCAGCCTACTTACCAGTTACCCCCTCTCCCCTACCCCCTTTTCTCCCCCTATGAAGATACCCCATCCAGCCACTCCCCCTCAATGCCCTGGCATTCCCCTACACTGGGGAAAATGAGCCCTCATAGGACCAAGGGCTTCTCCTCCTATTGATGCCAGACAATGCCATTCTCTGTGACATATGCATCTGGAGCCATGGGTCCCTCCATGTGTAGCTTTTGGTTAGTGATTTAGTCCCTGGGAGCTCTGGGGGGAGGGGTACGGTTAGTTGACATTGTTGTTTTTCCTATGGGGTTGCAAAGTTCTTCAGCCCTTTTGGTCATTTCTCTAACTCTTCCACAGGATTCCCTGTGCTCAGTCCAATGGTTGGCTGCAAGCATCCTCATCTGTATCAGTAAGGTTCTGGCAAAGCCTCTCAGGAGACATTAATATCAGGCTCCTGTCAGCAAGCACTTCTTGGTATCAGCAATAGTGACTGGATTTGATGGTTGCATATGGGATGGATCCCCAGGTGGGGCAGTCTCTGGATGCCCTTTCCTTCAGTCTCTGCTCCACTCTTTGTCCCTGAATTTCCTTTACACAGGAGCAATTCTCGGTTAAAATTTTGAGAAGGCTGGGTGGCCCCATCCTACAACTGGGGTCCTCGAATAACCTGGATATGGTCTCTACAGTTGCTCCCTCACATCTTCATTCCTATGATTGTGAATTAAACTAAAGTGAGAGTCACAGGCAGATAAGAGAGGAAGTGGAGAGTCTAGTGAAACTATGGAGCAGGACTGTAGGTTCAAGTGCAGTATAAAATAGATAGAAGCCTGAAGTCTTTATGCCCCATGACCCCCCTTCCTCTAGGTATGGTGTGGGTCTTGTTCTATAACCCATCAGGCTCATCATCTTCTTGCCTCTAAACTCTTGCTATAACATCAGCCTCACAGGTCCGTGTTGTCTCTTAGGTGAGATGCTGCCCCTAAGCGGAGTGGGGTGTCTGGTACAGAGAACGCACATGGGATTGAGATCTCATCTGACCATTTTGTTCATTGTATAGTCACATTCTGTCAGACAGGTTGAAAATCTCAAAATATTTCCAGAGGCCCTTGGGCGTCACTGAATGGGGCTAAGAAAAGTTCTTCATTTAGAAATCCAAATTTACTATTTGCAAAAAAAAAAAAATGTAATAACTATTCATAACACTTTACTAAACCTGTTTCTTTCTTTTTCTTTTTTTTTTCTTAGATATATTTCTTTACTTACATTTCAAATGGTATTCCCTTTCCCGGTTTCCTGTCCATAGGCCCCCAATCCCACCTCCTCCCCCATACGGGTGTTCCCCCATTTCATCCCCCTTACCGCCCCCAAACGTTCCCCTGCACTGGTGTCCAACCTCGGCAGTACCGGGGGCTTCCCCTTCCCCTGGTGCCCCAACAAGGCTATTCTCTGCTACATATGCAGTTAGAGCTCCGGGTCAGTCCATGTATAATCTTTTGGTAGTGGTTTAGTCCCTGGAAGCTCTGATTGGTCGGCATTGTTGTTCTTATGGGGTTGCAAGCTCCTTCAGTTCTTTCAATCCTTCCTCTAATTCCCCCAAAGGGGGTCCTGTTCTCAGTTCTGTGCTTTGCTGCTAGCATTGACCTCTGTATTGGATATGCTCTGGATGTGTCTCTTAGGAGAGATCTATATCTGGTCCCTTTCAGCATGCACTTTTTAGCTTCATCAATCTTATCTAGTTTTGGTGGCTGTATATATATGGGCCACATGGGGTCAGGCTCTGAATGGCCATTCCATGAGTCGCTGCTCTAAACTTTGCTTCCTTATCCCCTCCTATGGATAATTGTTCTCCTTTTGAGAAGGAGTGGGAACATCCACATTTTGGTCATCCTTCTTCGAATTTTGGTCAACCTTTGTCTTGAGCTTCCTATGGTCTGTGGATTGTGCCTTGGGTAATTTGAGCTTTTGGGCTAATATCCACTTATCAATGAGTGCATACCAAGTATGTATTTCTGTGATTGGGTTACCTCATTCAGGATAATATTTTCTAGTTCATTCCATTTGCCTGTGAATTTCATGAAGTTATTGTTTCTGATAGCTGAGTAGTACTTCATTGTGTAGACATACAATATGTTTTGAATCCATTCCTCTGTTGAAGGGCATCTAGGTTCTTTCCAGCTTCTGGCTATTGTAAATAAGGCTGCTATGAACATAGTGAACCATATTGTTGCATGTTGGAGCAGCTTTTGGGTATATGCCCAGGAGAAGGATAGCTGGGTCCTCAGGTAGTGCAATGTCCAATTTTCTGAGGAACCTCCAGACTGATTTCCAGAGTGGTTGTACCAGTCTGCAAACCCACCAACAATGGAGGAGTGTTCCTCTTTCTCCACATCCTCACCAGCATCTGCTGTCGCCTGAGTTTTTGATCTTAGCCATTCTCATTGGTGTGAGGTGAAATCTCAGGGTAGTTTTGATTTGCATTTCCCTTATGACTAAGGATGTTGAACATTTCTTTAGGTGCTTTTCAGCCATTCGATATTCCTCAGCTGAAAATGTTTTGTTTAGCTCTGTACCCCATTTTTTAATAGAGTTATTTGGCTTTCTGGAGTCTAACTTCTTGAATTCTTTGTATATTTTGGATATTAGCCCTCTATCAGATGTAGGATTGGTAAAGATCTTTTCCTAATCTGTTGGTTGCTGTTTTGTCCTAATGACAGTGTCTTTTGCCTTACAGAATCTTTACAGTTTTATGAGGTTCCATTGTCAATTCTTGATCTTAGAGCATTGGTGTTTTGTTCAGGAAAATTTCCCCAGTGCCCAGATGATCAAGACTCTTCCCCACTTTTTCTTCTATTAGTTTGAGTGTATCTGGTAGAGGTCCTTTATACACTTGGACTTTAGCTTTGTACATGGTGATAAAAAATGGATTGATTTGCATTCTTCTGTATGCTGACCTCCAGTTGAACCAGCATCATTTGTTGAAAATGCTATTTTCCTTCCATTGGATGGTTTTAGCTCCTTTGTCCTAGGTCAAGAGACCATAAGTGTGTGGGTTCATTTTAGGTCTTCAAATCTGTTCCACTGATCTACCTGCCTGTCTCTGTACCAATACCATACAGTTTTTATGACTATTGCTCTGTAATACTGCTTGAGGTCAGGGATGGTGATTCCCCCAGGAGTTCTTTTATTGTTGAGTATAGTTTTCACTATCCTGGGTTTTTTGTTATTCCAAATGAATTTGCAAATTGCTCTTTCTATCTTGATAACGAATTGAGTAGGTATTTTGATGGGGATTACACTGAATCTGTAGATTGCTTTTGGCAAAATGGCCATTTTTACTATGTTAATCCTGCCAATCCATGAGCATGGGAGATCTGTCCATCTTCTGAGATCTTCCTCAATTTCTTTCTTCAGACACTTGAAGTTCTTGTCATATAGATCTTTCACTTGCTTGGTTAAAGTCACACCAAGACATTTTCTATTATTTGGGACTATTGTGAAGGGTATCATTTCCCTACTTTTTTTCTCAGCCTGTTTATCCTTTGAATAGAGGAAGGCTACTGATTTGTTTGAGTTAATTTTATACCCTGACACTTTGCTGAAGCTGTTTATCAGTTAAGTAGCTTTTTGGTAAAACTTTTGGGGTCACTTAAGTACATTATCATATCACCTGCAAATAGTGATATTTTTATTTCTTCCCTTCCAATTTGTATCCCTCTCACCTCATTTCATTGTCTGATTCCTCTGGCTAGAGGAATATAGTAAATAAGTAGGAAGAGAGTGGGCAGCCTTGTCTAGTCCCTGATTTTAGTGGGATTTGCTTCAAATTTCTCTCCATTTTGTTTGATGTTATCTACTGGTTTGCTATATATTGCTTTTATTATGTTTAGATATGGACCTGATCTTTCCAGGACTTTTATCATGAAGGAGTGTTGAATTTTGTCAAATGCTTTCTCAGCATCTAATGAAATGTTCATGTGGTTCTTATCTTTGAGTTTGTTTATATAGTGGATTATGTTGATGCATCCGTATATTAAACCATCCCTGCATCCCTGGAATGAAGCCTAGTTGATCATGATGGATGATCGTTTTGATGTGTTTTTGGATTCGGCTTGCAAAAATTTTGTTGAATATTTTTGCGTCAATATTCATAAGAGAAATTGGTGTGAAGTTCTCTTTCTTTGTTTGTTTTTTGGTGTAGTATTGGTATAAGCATAATTATGGCTTCATAGAAGGAATTGGGTAGTGCTCCATCTGTTTCAATTTTGTGGAATAGTTTGGACAGTATGGGTATGAGGTCTTCTATGAAAGTCTGATAAAATTCTGCACTGAACCCATCTGGTCCCTGGGCTCTTTTTGGTTGGGAGACTTTTAATAACTGCTTCTATTTCTTTAGGAGTTATGGGTTGTTTAGATGATTTATTTGTTCCTGATTTAACTTTGGTACCTGGTATCTATCTAGAAAATTGTCCATTTCCTCCAGATTTTCCAGTTTTGTTGAATATAGGCTTTTGTAGTAGGATCTGGTGATTTTTTGAATTCCCTCAGATTTTGTTGTTATGTATCCCTTTTCATTTCTGATTTTGTTAATTTGGATATATTCTCTGTGACCTCTGGTTAGTCTAGCTAAGGGTTTATCTATCTTGTTGATTTTCTCAAAGAACCAGCACCTGGTTTTGTTGATTCTTTGTATAGTCCTTTTTGTTTCTAATTGGTTGATTTCAGCCCTGAGTTTGATTATTTCCTGCCCTCTACTCCTCTTGGGTTTATTTATTTCTTTTTGTTCTAGAGCTTTTAGGTGTGCTGTTAAGCTGCTGACATATGCTCTCTCCTGTTTCTTTTTGCAGGCACTCAGAGCTATGAGTTTTCCTCTTAGTACCACTTTCATTGTGTCCCATATCTTTGGGAATGTTGTCTCTTCATTTTTATTAAATTCTGACATCTTTTTTTTTTCAGAGCTGGGGACTGAACCCAGGGCCTTGTGCTTGCTAGGCAAGCGCTTTACCGCTGAGCTAAATCCCCAACCCCTTATTAAATTCTAAGAAGTCTTTAATTTCTTTATTTCTTCCTTGACCACGTTGTCATTGAGTAGAGCTTTGTTCAACTCAACTTCCATGTATATGTGGGCTTTCTGTTGTTATTGTTGTTATAGAAGACCAATCTTTGTCTGTGGTGATCTGATAGGATGCATGCGATTATTTCTATCTTTCTGTATCTGTTAAGGCTTGTTCTGTGACTGATTATATTGTCAATTTTGGAAAAGGAACCATGAGGTGCTGATAAGAAGGTATATCCTTTTGTTTTAGGATGGAATATTCTATAAATATCTGTTAAGTCCATTTAGTTCATAACTTCTGTTAGTTTCTCTATGTTTCTGTTTAATTTCTGTTTCCATGATTTGTCCATTGATGAGTGTGGGGTGTTGAAATCTTCTACTATTATCATATGAGGTGCAATGTGTGCTTTGAGATTTAGTAAGGTTTATTTTATGAATGTAGGTGCCCTTGCATTTGGAGCAAGATATTTAGAATTGAGAGTTCATCTTGGTATATTTTTCCTTTGATGAATATGAAGTCTTTTTTAATGACTCTTGGTTGAAAGTCAATTTTATTTGATATTAGAATGGCAACTCCAGCTTGTTCCTCCAGGCCATTAGAAAGTTGTTTTCTAGCCATTTACTCTGAGGTAGTTTCTGTCTTTGTCTCTGAGGTGTGTTTCCTACATGCAGCAAAATGCTGGGTCATCTTTACATATCCAGTCTGTTAGTCTATGTCATTTTATTGGCGAATTGAGTCCACTGATGTTGTTAGATATTAAGGAATAGTGATTGTTGCTTCCTGTTATTTTTGTTGTAAGAGGTGGAATTATGTTTGTTTCTCTCTCTTTTGGTTTCATTGCAAGGAGATTATATCTTTGCTTTCTGTACAGTATAGTTTCTCTCTTTGTGTTGGAGTTTTCCTTCTATTATCCTTTGTAGGGCTGTATTTGTAGAAAGATATTATGTAAATTTGGCATTATCATGGAATACCTTGGTTTCTCCATCTATGTTAATTGAGAGTTTTGCTGGATACAGTAACTTGGGCTGGCATTTGTGTTCTCTTAGGGTCTGTATGACATCTGTCAAGGATCTTCTGGCTTTCATATTCTGGTGAGAAGTCTGGTGTAATTCTTATAGGTCTGCTTTTATATGTCACTTGACCTTTTCCCCTTACTGCTTTTAATATTCTTTCTTCGTTTTGTGCATTTGGTGTTTAACTATTATATGACAGGAGGAATTTCTCTTCTGGTTCAATCTATTTGGAGTTCTATAGGCTTCTTTTATGTTTATAGGCATCTCTTTCTTTAGGTTGGGAAAGTTTTCTTCTATAAATTTGTTGAATATATTTACTGGCCCTTTAAATTGGGAGTCTTCACTTTCTTTTTTATCTATTATCCTTAGGTTTGATCTTCTCATTGTGTCCTGGATTTGCTGCATGTTTTGAGCTAGGATCTTTTTGCGTTTTATATTATCTTTGACAGTTGTGTTGATGTTTTCTATGGTATCTTCTGCCCCTGAGATTCTCTCTTCTATCTCTTATATTCTGTTGGTGATACTCGTTTCTATGATTCCTTGTCTCTTCATTAGGTTTTCTATATCCAGGGTTGTCTTCCTTTGTGCTTTCTTTATTGTTTCTATTTCCATTTTTAAATCCTGAATGGTTTTTTCGATTCCTTCACCTATTTGATTGTGTTTTCCTGTAATTCTTTCAGGGATTTTTGTGTTTCATTTTTAAGGGTTTCTACTTGTTTACTTGTGTTTTCCTGCATTTTTTTAAAGGGACTTCTTTATGTTCTTCTTAAGGTCCTCCATCATTTTCATAAAATGTGATGTTAAATCTAAATCTTGCTTTTCCAGTGTGTTTGGATATCCAGTATTTTCTTTGGTGGGAGAACTGGGCTCTAATGATGCCAAGTAGTCTTGGTTTCTGTTGCTTAGGTTCCTGCACTTATCTCTAGCCATTGGGTTGTCTCTGGTGTTTTCTTGTCTTGCCGTTTCTGAGAGTGACTTGACCCTCCTGTAGGCCTCTGTGTCAGCACTCCTGTAGAACTGTTTTCCTGTTTTCTTTCAGCCTTTTCTGAGAACAGGTGTTCTCATTTCAGGTGTGTAAGAGCTCCTGGAGACTGTCTTCCAGCTCTAGGCACAGGTAGGAATCAAAGGGTGCTGCCCCTGATTGCTCCTAGGTCCTTGCACCCAGGGGACACAGTTGGCACTAGGCAATTCCCTCTTGGTTCTGGACTGTGGGCAGAGGGTTGTCTCCTCTGACTTCTCAGGAGTGTCCATACTTCTGAGAGTCCAGCTCTCTCCCCCACAGGATTTGGGTGCAGGGAGCTGTCTGGCAGGATCAGTTCGATCCTGGACACAGACCAGAATCGAAAGTACCAGCAGCTGACTGTTCCTATATTCCTGTTTCCAGAGGCACTGTGCAGTTTCCCCTTGGACCAGGGACATGGGAAGAGGTTTGTAGAAGTGGCAGTCTGTCCCGCAGTCTCAGGATGTCTACACTTCTGGGTGTTCAACTCTCTTCCCCTTAACCTGTTTTGTTAACCTCCTCAATACAGATCATGTTAGTATTTACCATACTGAAGAGCTGAAAGAATAATGTGAAGTACTTTAAGAATTTACTATGATTCCAAGCACATGCTAAAGACAAAATTTTAACCTCTAATTGCCAATAGTTTTATATAACTATAACCTAAAATATTTTGTTTGTGATATACATATATATACTTCCAAATGATGGTGATTTCTCTGTGGTTGACGTGTTACCTCTCAAGTATGAGGACAAAAAAATTAGATCCTCAGAACACATATAAATACCAGGTGACAGAGGCTTCCCACCTGGGGCAGAGAGGGGATCCTCAGAGTAAGTTGGGGTAAGGTACACATCAGATCAGTGAACCCTGGAACTGGTTGACAGGCACTGCTTCAGTGAGCAAGTTGGAAGAGCAACTGATTGTTTCAAATATCAACCTGCACATGTACACACACACATGCCAACATACACATATGTGTGTGTATGCATGTGTACATGCTAAAATGAAAACTGTGGCTGGAGAATAACACTTTCTTATCTAGCACATGGTTCTTCTCTAAATATGACACTACTGTTTCCCATCTTAAAATCTAGTTAAATCATTGTTTCAAATGTAATTAATTTTAGCAAGTAAGTCAGAGAAATATCGATTGCTGTTCTAAAGACCACTCCCCCTTAAAAGCTATTAGTGGTTTTTCTTCCAATATATGAAAGCAACAGAGAAAGAGATCAAGAGTGATTAAATATTGAAGAGGAATCAGTTTCTGAAACAATAGTGGGTGGGTTTGGATTGGGGAATCCTTTTACTTGTGGGCGTACACAGTGCATAATGTATGGGAGGCTGAAACTCAAGCAGAGGCTAGAGTGTTAATGACGAGGAAAGCTCAAGAATGCAATTTGTAAGTACAGTAGGTAGAAACTGAATGGGCAAACATTCCTCAAACTGAGTAAATTCTACTCAGGTCCTTGGCTGAACCTTGAATGACATGTACACAGGAGAGGGATGGAGGAGATTGGCTGATGGTTATAGCTAAAAAGCCAGGGGAAGGAAGCCAAACTTTCAACCACTGCCTACATTAGGAGCTTTAGAATTCAGACGATGGTATAGATATAGATATATATAGGTATCAGATATAGATAACTGTTATGCTGAAAAACCATCATATTTACAGGTATATATCATAATTCAAAATCTGTTTCATATGCAATATTCAGCATATAATAAACTATGAGCAAACATAAGAAAAAAGCATAAGATTCATAGTCAAGAAAAATGTTGTCTTCAATGATGTTCTTGACCTTGAAGAAGCAGGTGAGAGACTGACTTAAGGAAATATAACCACAGTGAATAAACAAATAGGAAACCATAACAGATAAGTTAGAATCAAGTGGAAACTGAGAAGCTAAAGTTAATATTACCTAAAATTAAAATGTTACTTTAAATCTATGTGAGAATTAGTCAATCTGAGTAAACTAAATTGGTAAAAAGATAAAATCTAAGTATGAGTTCTCACTGTCTGATAGAGAAATCCTTATAGTACTGTGTATGACTAATGCTATGAGGAGGTAAGAAGGTGAAAGAGACGAGAGAAAGGCTTGAATAACTGATCAGTGAAAATGCTCAGTTCTCATGAAGAACACAACAGAGAGTTCCAAAGACTTCATAGGAGTCAACTCGCATTAAAGGCGAAGAGAACGATGAGGCACTTGGCAGACTGCTGAAACCAGAGCCAAGAATAATCCATATGTCGCGAGTTGTTGAAAACATCCAGATGATTTATTACACCAAAGAAAAAGTGGTTAAAAACAATGGCTGACTTATCAGAAGGAATGAGGACTAAAAACATCCAAGGGGCATTTTAAATGTGTTAAATACACAAGGAAAATAACGGCTAACCCAAAGTTCTATGTTCATCAAAACTGCCATTTGGAAATAATGCAGACATAAACAGCATTTCATCACGACAAGACATGGAAAGCTCAGTACCAAATAAATTACCTTAGAATGATGGAAGATGATTCCAAACAGCGGCACACGTTTAGAGAAACAACAACAACTACAAAAAAATTCAATAGATAAGGGAAATGTATAAAGTATATATTTTCTACAATTCAAGTTCATATGCCTATTTAAGAAAAACCTAAATGATTGTCAAGTTTACATCATATGGTGCTACTATAGGCATAGCCAATATAACAACACACACTGTGTGAATGTCTCTGTTTCTTTTCCTGCTGTTTATAAAATACCCCTATACAAGCATCTTTAGAGAGGGTTTATTTCAGTTCACAGTACCAGGTGACGACAGTCCCTCTTGTCAGGGAGGTCACTGCCCTGGAGTTAGTCACATCATGTCAATGAGAAACAGTGTGATGAACATCTTCCACGTGTAGGTGATTCTAGATTTTTGTCACACTGACAACTAACAATAGCCACCCGAGTGACAACAACAAAACATACAAACGTCCAAGCCAACTATACAGAGCTACATAATTTTGACACTCTATATAGCACAATATAACTGAATTTGATTCGAAGTAAAAGGGAAAATAAACCATGTATTCAAATTGAAAAGCTATGCTTCATGACTAGATAAGAGGACAGAGGAAACATGTAACTTAGACATGAGGAGGTAAAGGTCAGCTGAAAAGGAATGGGTGAGAAACATATTCTATTTGAACAGTAAGAAGATCTGTGGAGTGGCTTTTATAGCCAAAGTAGGTATCAGGGAAAAACGGAATGGCCAGAGACAAAGTAGGACACTCTGAGTGGTTGGAGAATTAAAAGCATATAGGAATATGGGAGCCTGAAGAACCAATTGTTGTACTGAATCTAGAAACCGGTGTATCCATGAAGAAAAGTGAGCAAATCTCAATTATACATGGACATATGCATTAGATTTCTGTAAGAAATTAGTAGAACAGTAATCGATAGAAAAACTATGAAGCATCAGTAGGAATAAAAACACTGAAATGGCCTTGTCATTTATTTTGAACTGATTGACATTTATAAAATATTCTATGCAACAAGTTTATAAAGCAAATCTACTTATTGTACTTTGTGGGAATGGGGTTTGAACACAGGGCCTTGTGTATGCTAAGCGCAGGTGCTTCACCCTGAAGCTATATTGTTATCTTGCTCTTTCCCCGTGCATATCTTTTCTTGACAGTCTTCCTAAGAATACTTGGGATTCCAGTCTTCTTCCACTGGGTCTGCCTCAGAGAAATTCCTTCAATATACTCAGGGCACGCTCACAACAATAAGTGATGTACATACTATAAACAAAAGACTCCATAGATGTCAACCATTAAAACAGGATAGTATCCATCAGTGAGAATAAGATAGGAATCAATAACTAATATATCTTTAAAGATTTCCAGTTATTTGGGGAAATGGCCTCACTGTTCTGCCTAGCTAGTTGGCCAGGTGAAGTCATAAGAGCACTTCAAAATTCTGCCATTTAACTTGCACAGGACTTGTGAGGAAACTAGTGAAGGCTGATTTCAAATGTTGGCTTTCCAGCTGATAAAATCCCAGGTCTCACAGTCTTTGAGGTGTTAATATGTGAGCTAGTTAACCGGGGACAGAAGACTTTCCATCACCACTTTGACAGGCACGTCCCATCCTGTGATAGGCTAAGCTAGACAGAAACATGGAGGAAGAGAGAATTTGCCCTGCAGAAGCTGCAGCATCCACATGTACAACTGAGCAATTGCATTTCTCTTCTTACACTCAACCTTTTTGTTTAGAGGAGCAGTAGCAAGCTGTTGGCCTCGCTCATCTTTACACAAGCTACCCTGGTCTCCATCATTGCAGAAACTGACTGATATTACCCACAACATCATTACTCATGCAGTAGCTAATTATAATACAAATAATTAACATATTTATGTATTTTTATATTTTATATCACATAAAGAAAGATTTGAGGGGTAGAAGTATTTATTTACACTATATGAAGAACTCAGAAAACACCGAGAAAACAACCTTATCAAAAAATAAGTTATAGCATCAGTTAGATTTGAAGGTAAAGGCTTTGCTATACTGAAGGTGTTGCTTCTGTTCACAATTGGACTGGGTTCCAGCATAAGCAAGTATTTCTCTTCCGGTTTTTGTCAAATACTTTTTATTTTTATTATTCCACACCAATTTGTACATGATTAGCACTACATGTCACTTCTTATCCTCAATGAAACACTCATGGTGACCAGCTTATCCAAATGCTCAACACATCTTACAGTTCTCAAGCAGTGACCATTGTGACATGGTATCGTTCCCATTGTTATAGATTGCTGATATAATTTAAAATTAATTGTTAAATATAAATTGAGTAGCATATTCAAATCATCATAACTGTGTTTATAAAAGAGAACTTAATCCTTCAAGAAAAATTAAAAATAAGGTACAATGAAGTCCTTTTCTGTAATCTGTCTCATATAATAAGAGACATTTTCATATGCTTGAGATAGCAATTTCCACATTTATTCTGATGGGGGAGGGTATTCTCATTTTCAGTATAAGAGGACCCATTGACCTTGCATAGACAGAGAGTTGAAGAAGTGCGGAGCAGCATATTCTCATTAGATGACTATTCATATCATTTGACATTAAACCAAATTACGCCAAAGACAAAACAGGCACCAATGGTAAACTGATCAAGCCTCACGGATTATCCTGTAAATACATTCAGAACCACAAAAGAAGCAAAACAAAACGAAACAAAAAACCACAAATCTGATACTTCCTGCAAGAAGTAATTGTCAAACTGAAACCTGAGAACAAAGAAAAGGCTGTTTTAGAAAACATTCAAGCAAAGACCGCAAACTCACTAAGTCTAGAACACTGACTGTGGTCTCCTCTGGTTAGTTACGTGGAATGTTGACAGGGACAGAAGGCTGGTAGAGAAAGTGACAAAGCCGAACCTGAAGGACTTGAATCTGGAAGCTGGTTCCGAGCCAATTCAGTAACTTTAGACTTCTATAGGGATAATTAGGATGTAAAAAAGACTCAAAGCAAAGGAGTGAACATTCAAGAAAGGCAGGTTACAAAGGGAGCTACAGATCTGTTGTGAGAGCCATAACAGAGAGATCTAGGACAGTAACATCTTAAATGCACATACTGGTCTGAACGCTTACAACGGTGTTAGTGATTTACCTGAAGAGACATGCCGCTGAGGAGAGGCTGCAGTGACCTCGGGAACACTGAGAAGTACAGACGGTAAAGGCAGTGGCTCACAAGAAGCTTGCCTGGGAGCAGAAATGGGAATCTGGGCAGTGTGTAGTAACCAGCTCATAAAATGGCTGAGGGTAAGGGACTGGCACTGGACCATGGGTCTGAACTTTGCCCAAGCACACAGACTAGAATAACTCTGATAGGGCAAAAGCAGAATGCAATGGGCACATCAACTACTTCTTGCTTTTCCCCTCTTTTTTGTAACAGTTCTCAAGGAAGTTGTCACATTTTTTTCCATTTCCCTTACTTAACTTCCATGTCCCAGAGCATGAGAAGAAAATTGTGATATAAATCCCAATTGAAGAATGTTGAGAAGTCACATTAACCACATCTAAGTCACTGGGGTTATTTTGTGCCAAACTTGGAAAGCATTGTTAGACCATTCTTCTCCCTGAAGAATGAACAATGGGACTAAATTCAGACCCATACCTGCAGGAAACACATGCCAGTCCCACTAAATTTTCGCCTCAGATATGACATGTATGCCCCATTGCCTTACATATTTTATTAAGGGGATTTGAGAGTTTTGTGCTTGGAGATTTTTTTACTGTATGAGCCCATTTGGCTGCAAATTGTAGATTAGAAGCTTTTAATACAGTTTAAAATGGATAGAAACACTTAGGACCAGTTCATCGAATGGAATCAAAGGTTCTTTAACAATATTAACCTGCCTCACACTGATGTGGCATTTGGTCTGTGACCTGATTTGTCAGATCTGAGAAAACAGTGAGGATGGAGCAGGATAGCTAGAATACAAGAGAACTGCCTGAATCATACCTGGTAACTGTGGGTGGCTAATTAGTCCATGTAGGTTCATCAGTTGGCAACACAGGGGCCAAAGGATAATGAGGTTTTAGGATAGTCATTTCCCTCCTGTGCAGCTCTGGTGTGAACAGAGAAATCTTCCCAGAAAACTCCAGATTGTCATCTCTGGGGGCATCACCATAGAAACAGAACGGGCCTGTCCTCCCTCAGGGATTAGGGAAAACATCACAAAAGATATAAGTACTGGAGAAAATTACCCCAATTGCATAAAACACTACATGTTTTGAACCAGAAGTGTGTGACTATGTTTACAGTGAGATTTTTTAAATGAACAGTTGAATTAATCTGTTTGTAAAACAGAGTGTTTACTTTATGCACACAATCTTATTTGAAAGCATGGGTGGCGGCAAAGGAAACTGTTAACCTAAAGTAAACCAAGATAGAGTTGACCACACATTCTACGCTACCGTCTTCTGACTGCAGAAATGACTTTAGATGTGTAAACGAAGCCTTGCTGTGCGCATACCAATGGGAACTATACAACTGTTATATGTTTTCAAAATCTGATGAAGTGTACCCTGCTTTACCTGGACCAGTGGTTGCCACATGATGTGTGTGCTAGGTATAAATTTGGGTTTCAATTACATCTGGAATCACACGTTTTTGGCTCTGTTTTAAAAGTGCAATTTATTGACGAAGTCATCACTCACTACTATGATATCATTGCATTCTTGTCTGAAAGATGGTGAATACCCCATTGTTACTATAGAAACTAAAAAGACTACATAGTAATCTTGTGTCCAAAGGCCTAAGCTACCATGATACAGGCACCTGTGAGCATTTGACACAAAAAAGCTCTTCACTGCCGAGCATCGAGCATCCCTGCAGCAGATAGTTCCTGTATCAGTCTCTATTTCTTTTGTGTAATGAAATTATTGTATTCTAAAGTGCAAAGGTCCTTCCATTCTTTCTGTCAGTGTGTATGTCCTTGCTTCAAGCCCTGGGAACTTCATATCTTGCCTTCTCATTTGCAAGTATTCTGTTTCCAAGGGAACAATTGAATTTGAATGATGAAAACCAAGCAATAGTATAGCCCCGATGTGGCTATATGTGTGACCCACCCATTATATAAAGCAGTGTCACCCACAGTAGTTCAAAATGCTGAGTTCATTCGGAAGCAGAGTCATAAGGGGTAAGTTTTCAGGATGGTTTTTGTGTGCATAGTGAGAAAGTGACAACCCAGTGCTACCTGTGACCTGCTGAGAAGTCAGAGGCCTGAGAGGAGACTGCCAGAGGCTGAACTAACCTACCTGCAGAGGAAGACTCTAAGTTGCGCCTTGGAAATCACCAGGGAGTCACCAGAAACTAGAAGCAATCAACGCAGAGAGTGGAGGTCCATGCAGGCTTCACGGAAAGCAAGGGCTTATTTTTTTCTTGTTTGTTTTGTTTTGTTTTTAACAGAAATGTAAACATAAATACATAAACTATCTACTAAGTGCTTTTTAATAGCAATTCTAGGACACTTATCTAACTCTTTTCAACAGTACAAAACCTAAACAAACACAGAATCATAGGAAAGAAAATCAATTTCAGAGAAATGTCTCCAGGAAAAATAATGCCAGGTAGGATAAAATTTGCCATACATTTCACCATGACAATTTGAAATGACCATAAATGAAATACCCAGGGTGATACGATGGGATGGTAGACAATGATATCAAGGCGTCTGGCAGTAGAGTGGAAACTGCTGGAATCCAGTGAAACGGCAGAAAGGGGGGAATTATATAAGAAGCAAGTCTTAAGGAGAGGATCAAGACATGCTGGTAACTGTCAATACACACCCAGAAGCTGGCAACGTAGCTTTTGCCTGGCTTATGCCGTGGGTGTGAGTTCCAAGAGCAGGAACATAGAAGCACACTGATAGATGGAAAGGGGTTAGGTCTTTTCAACTGTTGGACTTGTCAGTCTAGCACTCAGGGGACAGAGACAGGAGGATCATGGCATCCTTAGCTAAATTGGGAGTTTGAGAGTTTGAGGCCACCCTCTTCACCCCCCACCCCCAAAAAAGCGAAATCTCTGGTAATTATGTAATACATACCAGGGGAAGAAAGCCTTGACCAAGCAAGAGGGCACCACTTCATCTTACAGACAAATTATCTTTGAGAACAGGAAGCAATGTCAAGGTGATGTCAGATGAGAACACACTAAGCTGAGGTTGGACTCCCCACACCCATTTCCTCCCAGAAGACAATGAGGAAACGCTTGTGACCCAGAACACCATGACAGGCATGTGTGAGCAATGCTTCTCCATGCCTCATCAGACTGCTCAGCACAGGACACAGGATGAACAGAGCCATAGGAATCAGGGCTATCATTCGCCCCAGCCTCAGGAGTCAAAGCAGGAGATGGAGCAGCCAAGTCAATAAAATGTGGTGCATAATGGTAAGCAAAGGCTGGCTGGGAAGACTTTACTATCAATTGGTTAAAGGTCATAAAATTGGAAAGATGTACGTGGACTAAAATTGTGTAAGTAATACCTGAAGTGAGAACACGGGGTTAGGGATCAGGAGGAGGGTGTGGTTAGCACTGCGAGCTCATCTGGGCTTTATTGGAATAGCTGAAACATGAATTATAGCATTGTAAGCCTGCAAGTCACAGAAATCTTAAGCACACATAAAATATAGGGTATCACTGGCTTAATATAACTAAAATACCTGGTTTTGAATACCTGTTATTCCCTGTACACTCTCTCACACACATCCACCTATTCAGATGCACACACTCTTGCCTGGCACACGTATTTTCTTTGGAAACAAAAACACTGAGAAGAACACTGTGCACATCAGCCAGAGGTCAGATTCTTCCAAGGAAGATTGCTCTTTAGTTGTATAAATGATTGACTCAAAAAGTAAAGCAAAATCTTGGTGCTCATAGCACCAAATACATGATAAATATATTAAAATAGCCCAAGTGGAGAACAAGGTTATGCTTCTCACATGTGATTCTGAAATATTAAATGAGGCCTAAAACCTTAATCCAGAAAAGTAGGCATTATAATAAAGAGGTAATTCCAAGACATCATTGTATAGAAAATGCAAGGCTAAACTTTTCAAGATTCCTTAAATCAATATACAAAGTAATTGTACCTTGGGAAGAAATTCTTTTTCTGAAGAACTAAATTTCTCAGTCCATAAAAGTTTATTTTATATTGAGAAAAGACAATAAAGCCAGCAAGAAAACAGCAACAAAAGAGCCAGGCTGAGGAGGATGCTCAACTCCAGGACATACACAGGACAGGGGACGGTAAGCCAGGCTTTGCAGCATATGACCTTCCAGAGAAACGAGTTTCTAATTACTTACAATACTGTTTTCTGTTTGGTTGGTTGACGTTTGCTCGCTTGTTGGTATAGGGTCTCACGTGGTCCAGGCTGACGTCTGACTCAACATCCATGGGATGCTGTGAGTCAAACCTCGGGCTTCATGCAGGTGGGCAAGCCCCTGAGCTACATTGCCGAGGCTCCTTTAAGATCATTTCTGAGGCTCTACTCAAAAGTAATGACAGAAGAAACTGCATGAATCATGGCCTGCATCATCCGGCTGTATTTAACTGGTACCATATCATATGCCCTGAAGAGAAAATTCATTAGGAGGAAATAGAATGAGGTCCCACGGCAGCTTGTGGCCGTCAAGAACATCGTGATTCTTGTGTTTACATGTGTGCATTTGGGAAGAAGAGACTAGAAAAATGTAATCACATTTTGGAGATGAGAAGCTAGAGCTGTCTTTGAGGACGTGCAAGAATGGGAGGGATCTGTAGTGCTTTTTCCTGTTTATCTCCTCTCCAGTTTGATGTTCCCCTGCAGCCTCCTCTACCTCCAGTAACTTAATCGTATTAACACTTACTCTAACAGGTTCATCCTTTTCTCCCATCAACATGCCATGAAGCCTGATCAAGTCCTGGAGACATTCACGGTTGTCTCTGCCCTTCTGGAATTTTGACACAGCTCCTTGAAGATGAGGCACCTGAAGATGCCCACACTGCTCCTGGCACTGTTAGCCTTGAAGTCAATTCTGTGGCCACTTTATGATACATGTGGCCACTTGAGTTAAAACTCCTTTAGAATCTGGGAACTTCCAGTCAAAGTGATATTTCTTTCTTTTAAACTTACTACTACTACTACTACTACTACTACTACTACTACTACTACTACTATACTACTACTATTATTATTATTATTATTATTAGTGAATTTCACATCATCTACCCCAATCCCAGTCATCTCCTAGTCTCTCCATAACTGCCCTCTGTCCTGCAACCTAAGGGATGTCTCTAAGTTAGGGAAATTATTCAATCTCTTTATGGTAGGATAATCGTAGGCTCTAAAGAATCAACATTGATTGGGAAGACATTAACAAATGCTCATGATATCTCCAGATTAGTACATTGTTAAATTTATGCCTGTCTTGACTTTGGGGCTATTTGACGAATAGTGGGACCTGTTTAGGAATAGCTAAGTTTTCCTTGATTGAATTCTTATTTTTGAAGAAGTGTAATAGAAAATAAAAAAAAAAAAGAAAAAATCCATAACTGTAACTATGCAAGCCATCTGGTGCTGAAGGCCTCTCTCTGGCTATCCCTTGCCTTGCCACACTTACTGCTAGGGGAGTTCCACAGATATCCGAGCTCTCAGTTCAGCTTTAGAAATCCAGTAACACTCTTGTCGTTTTCCTCTTTTTCTCAACGTTTGAATACTTTTTGTCTTACAATAAGTTGCTTCTGGAGATAAACACATGAAAGAGCACAGTGGTGTTTTAATCAATCTCAAACAGGAAGGAGATGCTAGCTTTTGGCATGGAAACGTTCCACTTTTAGTAAGGGAAGATTGAGAGAAGGCGTACTGTCAGCTCCACCAGGTTCAATTAATTGTTGAAGCCAAACAAAAATAGCCTCTCGCAGCTTCCATTGTTCTGCAGCTGTCGGCTTCAGAACGCTCGCTGTCTCCTTCCTTATGACTCATCTTCATGGTTGCCCAGTTTCCGCTCTTGATTTCCTCCCAGGAGTTGGGATGTGTCATAGCTAGAGCGGGCAACTCTATCAGCTTTCTTCCCAGGCCTTTGGAGCACAGCCGTCCCTCCCCTCGGCACTTGTCTCTTTTTCTTTATGTCACTGGCTCTCTTGACCCATCAGCACTCAGAGGCCATTTAAAAGGGATCCTAAGTGGTTTCCTGTTTGAAGAGAGGCAGAAAGATGTGAGCTCAGACGAAATGTGTAAACAGTCTTGAGCCAAATAGTATTCCCCACTTGGAAAACGCCATTGTATTTCTTGCTACTTTGTTGAGAAGAGTTCTAGATGACTAAAAAAAATACAATCTGTCTTCTGAGTTTGATGATCATTAAAGGATTATGATGCCATGTGTGTATAGAAATTCTCATTTAACTGAAAGTCAAAATTGTAATGACTTAGCTCTTCAAAATATAGACAGTAATATAGTTGTAAATGTGACCCAAACATTTCTTATGCAGACAAGTCTTGAGGGACAGAACGTTATTTGGTGTGCATTATTCAGTAGATAAATGTTTGTGACATCATTAGAACTGATCAGCCACCTTTTGATATGTCTAGCAATCTGGGTTATTGTGTTTCACAGGAAGAAAAAAATTACCGTCCATGCTTTAGAATAGTGACAGAAGGCAGCAACACAATTCAAAATCTCCTCTGGATATTTAGTTATAAAAGTGAGACAACAATGAAACTGCTGTGGTGGTTCATGGCTGCAGTCCTAGCACTTAAAACACAGAGGCAAAGACAAGAGGATCACAGGTTCTAAGTTCTAGACCAACCAAGACTGTATAGAGGAAGTATGCGTGTGTCTGTGTGTGTGTCTGTCTCTCTGTGTGTGTTCATCTCTGTCTCTGTGTTTCCCTGTGTGTGTGTGTGTGTGTGTATCTTTGTCTTTTTCTCTGTCTCTGTCTCTCTGTCTCTGTCTCTCTGTCTCTTTGTCTCTCTGTCTCTCTGTCTCTCTCTCTCTCTCTCTCTGATGTAAGGGGGCAAAATGTTGTCTTTTTCTACCACTCTGTTTACTTACTTCCTTACTTCCATACTTCTGAGACAGGGGACAGGGTTTATCACTGAACACGGAACTCCATGATTGGCCAGACTGGGTGGTCAGTTAACCCTACGATTGTCCTTTCTCGGCCTCTCCAGCTCTGGGATGATAGGGTGCATGGTCATGCACAGCTTTTACCAGCTACTGTGGCTCCAAACTCAGGTCCTCATGCTTGTGCTGTGAACATGTTACCTCCCAGCCCCCAGGGGGCGCTCTTCTATTTGATTCTCCTCTCCCTTCTTACTCTTCCGCTGTCATCACTTTCCCGTGAAGCTGAAGCCCTTACCTTGGGGCATTTAATCCCTCAAGATACATTTGGCACATCTCAAGATGTTTCTTATTGTGATAGCCTGAGGAAATTGCTGATATACCACACTGAGACAAGGTGGAGGTTAAATGTCTCAGGGGCTGGGGTCGGGGGAGGCAGTCTCTCCAGAAAACGGAGTTCTCTACTGTAAAAAATGACCCAGTGCAAAATGTCAAACATGACAAAGCTGGAAATTTTGCCACACCACCCTACCCTGTTCTCATTTTCCACATTTCAGTTCAAATGTCACCTCCCCTGCAACCTTTCTTCAGGGGCGGGAAAAACAACTATTTGTTTAGAAGATGGATTATCTTTTTTTTAAATTTTTTTTTAGCTCACTATTAAATTTGCTATTCTTTCCTCAGGCTTCCTGGTGAGAGCACATGGTGCCCTGACCAGTCTTGTCTGACCAGTCCCCAATCTAGTTCTTACTGTTCACAGTGTTTTTAAAGTATATGAGTGATTGGTTAAAAGGAAGTGTTCTTGTTGAAACGATGTCTCTGCTTTTCTGCTAGTCACTTGGCAGTGTTAGATACAAGCTGCGGACCTGCTGTGAGAACACACGTGCTCTGAGCAAAGGCTCTTCTCCTTCTTGTCCACCCAGTGTCTGGGTTCTAGCAGACCTCAGTGCTGATGGTATCTGGGACGATGGTCTTTGAATGCTGTGAATGGATCATGTAATGTTAACTGAAAGCCCATCTTTAACTGGTCACAGTCTCCTGAGTGAAAATCAATGTCTAGTTAGAGTACGTTCACTGAAGGCTCTCTGCCTTCGGGAGAGATCCTGTGTTCCAGCCTGGAAGCTAGCACTCACCACTTGTACCATCCAGAATACATGTCCTAAAGGCACAGTGACTCTATTTGCAGTCTCACAAATTGGGACCATGAGAGTAGAAAACTTAGAACTGACTCTTACTGGAATTGACCGAGTTGGGATTTTTTTTAACATAATATTTTTATTGATTGTTAGAGAATTTCACCTTGATCATAGTCACTTCCCAGTTCTTCCATGTCCACCCCACCCTCGTGATCTCCCCCCATATATAAAACATATAAAAATAGTAATCATAAAAGGAAACAAGTTCAAATTGTGTTATCTATACACTCACTGGTGCATCGTCAAGTTCGGTAGAAGACAGTGATTGTCATTTAATGAGAGCAATGCTGTCAACATCTAAAGAGATAAGGAGGCAGGACTAGTGCCACTCCTCTTGCTTGTGAGGGAAGCAAGCCAAGTGGACACAACTGACCTTAAGATATGACTTTGCTTCGTGGTGTTTCCAAGGAGAAACAGGAGGAACCATGTTGCAGTACGAGAGTATCCAGCTTACCCGACCATACATGGATCTTGGTCCGTGAGAAAACAGCCTCTGCAGCTCACCTTACAAGTACAGAGGTCGCTGGTTACCTATGAGTGCCAACTGCAGCCTAATTTTTCTGCTTCAAGCAGTGGCAACTAAATCATTCTGTCCGTAGCAACTGATGTCCTTTAAATTAGCATTAAAAATTCATTCTTTTAGTTTCCCCATCCTGAATCAAGTTCATTAACTATCAGCTGAGAGCGCTTTAAATTATTACCTAGGCACATTATTTTCTAATTTATAATGGATCATCCAGGCAAATTGACATCTCAAAAAGGAATGAATTCATTAATGTCAATTAAAGCATGCAGCGGGAGACAGATGTCAGGTTAATCTTTAGGGCGTGCTCGTAAGGCCATTGTCAGGACAAGGCGGTCCCCTTGCAGCGCGTAGTTCTCGCCGAAGGCTTTGCCATGGTACCCTCAGAAGGACGGCAGCACAATGCCAGAGAAGAAGCCGGAAGCTGAACTGGAGACAAACACCACGTGTTGTGTCGCGCCTTCCATATGCCTTGGCATCTATGTATCTCCCTTAGGAAGCAAAGTGGTCAATTTTAGTTTGCATTTTTTGCCTAGAACTTCTTACTTATATTTCTTTAAACAGAGAATCTCTGGATGCCACTTGACAGTGTCTCATATGGCTACTGTGGCGACCAAGAGCATCGCTATACACAGACTCTGCAGCACGGGGCAGCCCTGTCCTGCCTGGTTGTGCTTTCGGCAGTGGTGAGGGTGCTCTATAGCCACACAGCCTGTTCCACCTGAGACAGGGGGATGCCTATTACTTAACACGGACTCCTGTGATGAAGAAATTTACACTTTACATTTCTTTAGTTTAACTTAAATTACGAATGGCTCCTGGTTATTGTCTTGGGTCTATAAAGTAAGAGAAACTGCATACTGCTCATGCTCATTACCTAATTAAGAGTGTATAGTATTTTTGTCAGTATTATACAGACCAAATATCCTCTTGTCTCTGAAATCTCTTTGTTTTCTCTTCAATATATTATTTATCAAGCTAAACTCATTTCCCGCCACAGTGTAATGGTGAAGCTTCAGAGACGGAGTATGACAGAATTTACACAGAAGTAATTGAACAGTGAGTTATAGCATTCAAGAGCTGTAAACCACTCTTAACAGAAACTGCTTGTCCACTTGCAGTTATAGTATAATTTGCAAAGGGGTAGGAGAGGACCCCTGGGACTTTTCTCTTGACTCAATGCATACTTGGATTTCTGAGCTCCAAGAAACATTAATTTAGTTTACAAAGTTAGAACCAGAGGGCCACAGGGCCTCTCATCATTGTTGGTCATCATCATCTCAAAAGGCACGAAATTCATTGTGTTCTGCAAACCATCCTCACTGGCTGCAGGTCTTAGACACATCGTTCAGGTTTTATTCTAATGTATCAAAAGGGAGCACAAGTAAGTCTAGTTTTACTGATAGTTTAGCATGAATAAACAAAGTATATTCAAGGACAACAACATTGAGGCTTGTTAGCCAGCACAAACAATTGGAATATTTTCCCTACTCAAATCTATAATTCAATGGTGGGGAGGTGTTTGGCAAAGATAGTCTAAATTCCATAAAGAGTCATTTGATCCCAGTTCAAAAGTTGCTTCACATTCCTCAAAGATTCCGGAGACAATCATCTTCTTAATTAGGTCATTAAATCCACTTATCCCATCTTTTGTGCTTGACGGGAACACACACCAATATTGCCACCTATAGGTAGAAGCGTTGTGAGGGGTTATTTCTTATGGAGAAGAAAGAAAACACTATTTTCCTTGAGTGGTGAATCAATGATCAGTTTCAGAACTGATTATTCTTGACAGTTGACTCTGACAGCTGCTTCGGTGCCATGTCTCCATACACTCATTTCTAAATGTGCTTCTTCCTTTGTGTTTTTTAATACTAAAAAGCCATTTCAAAATTGCCACAGAAGAGTAACTTCTCAGCCACTCTACAGAAAATATGATATTTTTTTGATGATTAAAAATGGTTATGGGCAGAGATGTTTTAAAGTGAGTTTTAACCTGAGGTCAAGTCACATCAAAATACCATTTCCTGGAAGTACTGCCCAGTGGACTTGGTCACCTGTCTGGACACTCCTGACTCTCAGTGGACTCAGTCACCTGTCTGGACACTCCTGACTCTCAGTGGACTCGGTCACCTGTCTGGACACTCCTGACTCTCAGTGGACTCGGTCACCTGTCTGGACACTCCTGACTCTCAGTGGACTCAGTCACCTGGTCACCTGTCTGGACACTCCTGACTCTCAGTGGACTCGGTCACCTGTCTGGACACTCCACTCCTGACTCTCAGTGGACTCGGTCACCTGTCTGGACACTCCTGACTCTCAGTGGACTCAGTCACCTGTCTGGACACTCATGACTGAACTTGTTGGCTCTCATACATACCTTCCACTTTTTCTATCTTGTTAACCCAAAAGCATTGGTGAGGTGGAGCCCAGAGCTTCCTAGGGCTACAGTCAAGATGACAAGCGTCACAGGAGGGGAGAGAGAAACTACTCACTGAAAGGAATCATTTTTAAAATCTTGAGGGTGATTTGTTATGAAGCGCTGTTAGCCCATTCAGATTGAAATGCTGGATCAAAGAGTTAAAAAAACATATCCATAAAAATTCAAAGGATCTATAAGTTTTCCAAAATGTGTCATGATAGTGGAAATGAACTTCAGTGGGATTTCTGTAGTGGTTTTACCTCCTTCAAAAATCTTAGACATTTTAATAAAGGATGACTAGTTACACTGAGGATATTCAATGCAATGAAACCAGAGTCCTCACTGATGGGAAGGCCACTCTGAGGCTCGTCCATACATCCACTCTGAAGTTGTGCACACTCTGCCTCATGTCGAGCTAACCCTTTTTTTTCTGTATTCCAACCCCTCTGTGAGAGAACCAGAATATTCTTGCTTGCCTTCCTCCTAGGGTAAGAAGTTCATAAGGTAGAACTGTGGACTTGCTGATGATATCATTTCAATTTTGTTTTCCTAAAACATTAGCTCTCTTATTTTGTCCTGCACATTGATCAAAACATTATTATCATCATTGTTGTAATCTATTTCCAAAGGGGGCTTCAATATTTCCACTGAGTCAAGTAGAAGACAATGAGTATCTTTAATCCCAGACTGAAGAAGGCAGTGATTGCTGTTACATGGGAAGATCTGAAACAGCCTCTCTCTCCCTCTATGATCCGGTTACTAAACACAGAAAGCTTCGCATCAGTGCAGATGCACACTTGGTGATGACCTTTCCTGAAATCATCATTAGACACAAGTATCAGGAACTCATCTTTCAGTTGCCTCAGCTTTATTTCTCCGTAGTCTTCAGTTCATCCCCTCATTAATCCCTGAATTTTTCTTAAACCTCATGACCCCGGAAAGGCTCAAGAGAAGCAGCAGAACCCAGCAGAGCAAGGGAAAGAGTAAGAGCTTATGTTCTCTGCTGTGCTCATGGACTCTTGATTTATGCAGCTTTCCTGCTGAAACTTTGAGTCTTCAGTCTTCTAGCCTCTACTTAGTCCTTCATTTAAGAATCACAGGAATAGTCACAAAAGGAAAGGGTTGTATACTGCTGAAAAATGCTTTAAAACCTTGATGTGTACTGGCAATAGGCTACCATTAGTCATGCACTGATAGCTTGTTCAAATCAATTAAAACTATTAAAAAATTCAGTTAATTTCCTAGTCATACCAAACGAAGTTGAAGTACTCAGTTGCTACTTCATGAATACTGAGCACTGTATTTAATCATAGACACGGCACATTTCTCACACCACTAAAAGTTCACTAGACAGTGCAAGGTCTGGCACTAACATGGACATGTTTATAAACAACAGTGTCAATGATAGCAGTACTAAAGGAAGAAGTACTAAGCATCCCGTGATGAGGGAGTTCCACAGAGAAAACACCATAGAAGACAGTCAGAAAAGAAACAGAAGATCATCCTTGGCAGAAAGCACTAATATGCACCAATGTACACGAGCATTGAGTAATGAGTATTTTGCTAATAAATAGGGAGTAACTCATTAAGGCTAATGCTGATCATAGGTGCAAGTATTAGGTATTAGATACAATCTTTATCATTGTTTTTAATTTTAGATGCACTGATGTGTTTGGTTAAAAGCTATCAGTAAGACTCTCAAATAAATCTAAAAGAATATTTTCAAAGACATTTTAAATATTTACCTGTATGGGTTATGTGTAGACTCGTGTGTGCATATGTACATGTATATATGCAGCTACATAAGGGGACCAGAAAAAGGCATTGGATCTCTCGGAGTGGGCATTACAGGCAATTGTGAGCCACCCAACGCGGATGCTGAGGAGAGAACTCTGGTGCCCTTGAGGAACAGCAAGCACACTTAGCTGGTGATCCATCTCTATGATGTTTGTTATAAACATTCAAAATGTTGTTACTTACTAATTGCTAACGCTAGTTTCGTAAACTGAAGGAAATTTCTATTTCAATTATATGGAAATGGTACCGAGCAAATGTAAATTTTACAAAAAGATGGATTTAAGGGAAATTAACATAAGGAAAAGAAATAAAATAGAAACAGTGACTATCGACTAAAGTCATGCCTAGATTTATTGATTGAAGTCAGATTTAGATCAAACCATTCACTGCATGCATCACATCTGGGTTTGAAGTATCTCTAATATCAAGCTGGAAGTTGATGACTTCTCAAAATAAATAACATATTTGAATTTCTGGAGGGGAAACAAACCAACATTTAACTGTATCTATCAAATTCCATAGTATAAATCCATAGACACTTTAATTTAAAATCAAGAGCAGATAGACTGATGGTCATAATATGAATTCCAAGACACACAGACCACCCACACATTGGGAGCACCTGCAGCCTTGGTTTTCAGAATTATGAGAGAAATAAATGAATTAAGAGGATTCACTATGCATCCATCTTTATTGAGAGTTAACAGATGTCATTAATTAAAAAGACATCTCCCAAAGGAAGTTTATACAATACAATATTTGTTTTCACAGAAAGTTAAAGATTGATTAGTAAGTTTGACTACTCATTGTGAAAATAAAGTGTAATGGTTTATATGACCCAGGGAGGTGGACTATAAGAAGGTGGGGTCCTATTGGAGTAGGTGTGGCCTTGTTGGAATAGAGGTCACTGTGGGCCCTCACCCTTGCTGCCTGGAAGTCAATATTCCGCTAGCAGCCTTCAGATGAAGATGTAGAATTCTCAGCTCCTCCTGTACCTTACCTGCCTGGGTGCTGTCACACTCCCACATTAACGATAATGGATTGAACTTCTGAACTTGTAAGCCAGCCCCAGTTAAATGTTGTCCTTATAAGAGTTGCCTTGGTCATGGTGTCTGTTCACAGCAATAAAACCTTAACTAAGACAGAAGTTGGTACCAGGGTCTTGGGTATTGCTGTGATAGGCCCGACCACACTTTTGATTGGAAGAATGTGGATTGTGGGACATTGGATATGTAAGGATTTATATGATATGAAATTTGGATATGAATGCTTTATATGGGACTTAATGGGCTATTCTAGTAGGAATATGGAAGACTTTGTTACTGAGAGTGATTTGAATTGTGCGAAACTGGCCTAAGAGGGTTCAGTGGAGAAGAACTTCAGTATGTGACCTAGAGACTGTTTTTTGTCATATTTTGGTGAAGAATATGCCTTTTTCTGCCCTTGTTTGAAGAGTCTACCTGAGTTGAAGGTAAACAGATTTATAATAATTGCATTGACAAAGGAAATCTCAAAAAGGCCCAGCAGAGACTTTGTTCTCCAGTTAAGTCTCATGAAGAGCATTTTGGACAAGCATAGCAATCTTAGAAAGGAAAAATATAAACTATATGGTTCCAGTATTAAAAGGAACCAGGAGGTGAAATGTAACTGAATTCTATGTGCAAGGAGATAACAGATTAAGGAATTTGGGGGCAAGATCCTACCCACCTAAGTTTAGATTCAGGCATGGTAGTACACACCTTTAATCGAAGGAGATCTCTGAGTTCAAGGCCAGCCTGCAATAAAATAGGTTTTAGGTAAAGAAAAGCTTAAATTCAGGTATGGTGGTACATGCTTTTAACACCAGTATTACAAGGGACAAAGTCAAAGATCTCTGAGTTCAAGGTCAATCTACAGAGCAAGTTTTGGGAAAGCCAAGCTTAGGCAGAGAGGGAGTTGGAAAACAGAAAGCTGGTAATAGAGTAAGGGGGCCATGTTCCAGCCCCAGCAATTAGCAGAACTCAGCATTTTAAGTCATTTCGCTCTGGCTTTAGAGTCAAGAATAGAAGGGACTAATAGGACAATAGATGCTGGTTAGCAGGAACTAAGAAATTAATGATGAGTAAGAAGAGTCACACTCACCTAGGTGAAATCTTCTGGGACGTGTTTTCTGAGAGGACAAAGAAGCTGTGTTCCAGAGATAGCCAAGGTTGTACCTGGTGCTGCAGCTGGACTTGGTAATGTGTAAGAGTCGCCTGGTGATACTGCTTTTGAAGGCATGAAGAAGTCATGAAGAGCAGCTGAGGCTTGGTATTGTGAGAGGCTATGGAAGGCCATTGATGAAGGTGCAGCCTCAGTTGTAGTTGATAACCCAGGACAAAAGGGGCACGCAAATGATTTGGCTTGGCACCATGAAGAGAGGCTACTGGTGAAGCCTAGTTGCAATGGAAGACCCCAGTGTTTTGGAGATGCCAGTAACATAGGATTATCACCAAGAACAGCAGTGGCAGTGGAGTGGATCAACCTGAGCTTAGAGTGCTACAAAGGGCAGAGCTAGAGATGTGACAACAGCCCTTTGGAGGAGCCCAGAAGATCATGTGTGGATCCCAAACCTCGAAATGAGAAGCTGTAACATTGAAGCTTGCCCAAGATTTTCTAGATGCCAGAGCCATAGGATATCTCCTGAGGAATGCTGCTAACAGAGAGTGGAAACAGCCCAGGAAAAGAAGCTTGTTGTCGTTAACAAAGATGAAAAAGGAGTTGGAGATCTGAAAACTGCTTTGACATCAGACATGGAGATGCAGAGTTTGGAGTTTGCCCAGCTGGTTGCTTATTTTGTTTAAGGGATTAGAGTTAAGTTATTAGATGAATTTCAGAAGAGATTTTGAATTTTGGACTTTTGCTATTGTTGATGCTGCTTAGACTATGAGGACTTTGGAAGTTGGTCTAAACAAACTTTTAAAAGTGTGCTATGGCTAGATATGGGCCCATAGACTCATGTGTGAATAAGCCTATGGGGGCCAGGCAATGGAATACCATGGCTTGCTTACGCTTGGCCCAGGGATTGGCATTATTTGGAGGTGTGGCCCTGTTGGAGTAGGTATGTCATTGTGGGTTTGGGCTTTAAAACCCTAGTCCTAGCTGCCTGGAAGCCAGTATTCTGCTAGCAGTCTTCAGATGAAGATGTAGAACTCTCTGATATGCCTGCGCCTTGCCTGCCTGGATGTTACCATGTTCTTGCCTTGATGATAATGGATTCAACCTCTGAACCTGTCAGCTAGCCCCAATTAAATGTTGTTCTTCACAAGAGTTGCCTTGGTCATGGTGTCTGTTCACAGCAGTAAAACCCTAACTAAGACAGAGAGTTATTGTTGGATACTATTATACTAACTGCAGCAGTGAGTGTCCATTCACCATTGTGTTCTAAATTAAAGTAGGGACTAAACTACCCAGGCTGAATGAAAGCAGGACTAACATAATAGACAGGAAGCTGTCCCTAGTCAGTCCTCGACCACCTAAGTGGGGGTACATGGCACCCATGTTCTTGCCATCTTGTCTGACATTGGATGGCAGGAATAGTGGATGGTAAAGAGTTCCACATGGAGTGGTCTAGAAGTGTAGCCTCACTGAGGACCTGACTCCAGCAGCTACAGAGTTTACACACACATATGCATACATACATACATACACACACACACACACACACACACACACACACCACGCAGAGTTAAAATAAAACTATTCTTTTAAAAACCATATTAAAATGGAACAAAAGAATTTTGAGGATGTGAATTGAGCCCAGGGCTTTGTACATGCTCTACCTGTGAACTCTATCTCAACCTTGCCAGACCTCTTTGAAAGAAATTCTGTCTGTCTCTATATTCTACTCCTTTTATGAGTTCTGGAGCTTACTAAATAAGTGCAATGATTATATTGGTTCTGGAGATAGTTTCTCAGTTGCAAGTGAAGTGACTATTGATAGCAGGGGCAATGAACAAAAGATAATGTAAATCTCCATGATAGATAGTATAGAAAAATGAAAATCCAACTTATAACAATTTTAATGGAATACTACTATAGCTTTGAAAGCCAATTTAAAATGATAGCTTAAATGTTTGAATGGTTCAACACCAGGATGTATGGTATAAATTAGTTCATAAAACAACATTTCAATGAAAATCACACAGATTTTTATAAGCCTTTCTGGGTAGCATACATGGGTAGCAAACATGGAAAATAAAAAAAAATAGGAAAGCTTGACCAAGATATGGGGGCAATTTTCTAAAAAGCTCTAAAGACTTTCGTCTTTAGACTAAACATTAAAGTGTTTAGGACAGTATAATTTTGACATAGTTATACACAAAGAAAGAAGATGAAATAGAAACACAGAAAGGATCTGATTTACATAATGATATAAAACTTACAAAAAAAGAAAGAATTAAATAAGGAAGAGACAAACTATTCAACAAATGGTATTTGGACAAGTACATACTCATGTATAAGAAATAATATTGGATCACTACATAGATAGCAAGATTAGTTCTACTTAATCCAATAAATTGGCATCAACGATTTTATAATGAAGATATACATGTACAAACTCCAGAATTTTGAATTAGAAAAGCTTGTTAGATTTATAGGATTAATACTCACAGAATAGCTGCTTTCACAAACACAGACAAAAATCACCACTGAGAGAAAATATCTGTAACGACTACAGTATTCTAATACCGTCAAACACTGCCATAAATTCATTCAAGGGAAAAAATTTCTACAAATCAATAATCTGATAGAAAGTGAAAAAAACAGAAGACATAAACAGGCTCATCTTAGAAGGAAAAATTTGAATGTATAATAAGTGTATGACAAGATTATCAACTTAATTCAGCAGCAATCAGAGGGATGGAAATGTGACAGTGCTGGCAGGGATTTTCAAATGAGACTGCTAAGATGATGGGGACATAGCTGCGAAAGAAAATTGAAGCAACCAAATTAGAAAATGAATTATCTAATGTGTTCCAGATGTGCACACCTGTAGCCCAACAATAACACTTCCTGAACATGTACAGGGAGAGAGGCCTAAAATATCCATCAGGCAGGGTGACTATTTTAAGACAATTTGAACAGATAAATACATTATGGTATATTTAAAGAATGGCATACAGAGGAATTCTCTATGTATAACACACATAGAACATATTAAGAGTCATAAAGAAAAAGGGAATCAATCCCTTGGAGCTTAAAATGGAGACAGCAAATGACAGATTATTAGTCAACTAAACCCTCCAGCTTGCTGATTATACCTGTCCCTGTGATAGTTGAAGTGCATTCTTCCAAGGGCAGTTGTCCATCTGTTGTCACAAGTTAGGATACACACCAACATTTATTCTTTTAGAACTTCTATACCTTAGGTATGAATGTCCCAGCCTATGATTCCTAATTGTAGTTTAATTTTGGCACTATCTTCTCTAAATTTCATCTTCATTGATATTTTTTAAGGTCAACATCATTCATCTCTCATCTTTCCAAAAGTCATATTTATTCAGACAATTAAACACACACAATATGTCTCTTGTTCACCAAGTACTAGCTTGTAAGTCTTTGGTTACCCAACCATTGATTCTGATGTTGAACTGATGAAGTAGGCTCATTGAGTAATATAGAAATCTTTTGTTTACTTATAGCTAATTTATTGGCTTTAGAAAGGACTTAGAGTGTGCAGCTGACTTGTGCTAATTTCTAAATTTAGTCATAGAAAACCTGTTATCCTTTATGACTAAAATAAAATAGAGAAAAATACTAGTATTTTTTCCTTTAGTGAATAAAATCATGTTTAAAATATATGAAAGAATTATACCTCAAAATTACACATGGCATTTCTTGGCTTCTCTTCCCTCTTCTCTCTTTCCTTTACTGCCCATCCCTTGACCCCCACATTCCATTACAACTCGACTTTCATGTAGAAGGACCATCTAGATCTGGTTCTTGTATTATAAAGACCTCATGATCCACTTGCTTTACACTCTCAAGGTGTGTCCTTCCTTCACCATTCTGTGCTCATCTGTGTTTTGAGCTTATGTAGCATATAGCTTGCAAAAGTGTTTACTTCTGTGGATACAAAATAGTATAATTTGTGTTGGAGTGTCCCTACCTAGTCTAAGTTCCAGAATTTATGTCTTTATCAAGGGTGTTATAACTCAACTACTTTTATCTGGATGTTTCATTGTTAATGGTCTTTGTTCACTAGTGTACTTTCTCAGTTCCTCTGCCATTCAGCATCCTGAATCAACTGGCTCTCTTGTCTGAACTAAAACAATGAGTCACAAATTTGAGACACCAGTAGACAAGAGAGATGGGTCCAGAGAAATGAATTGTAAATTATTGTTTTCATAATGATAATGAGAAAACTAACAGTGAATGCTGTAAAATGGACTATTTTCAGCAAACAGTTACTCTTTTGTTAACTTTTATACCTGTAAGCACTTGAGCACTTGTAATAGATGGTTTTATGTGTTATCTCGATGAGCTAGAGTCATCAGAGAGGAAGAAGCCTCCATGACATTCATTTGTAATCCATTTTCTTAATTAATGATCAATGGGGAGGACCCAGACCACTGTGGATGGTGCTCTCACCACTGGCCTAGTGGTCCTAGTGTCTGGAAGAAAGTATGCTGAGCAAGTCATAGGGAGCAAGCCAGTAAGCAGCACCCCTCCATGGCCTACCCATCAGCTCCTGCCCCCAGGTTCCTGCCCTGCTTGAGTTTATGTCACTACTTCCTTTGGTGACAAACAGTAATGTGGAAGTGTGAACTGAATAACCACTTTCCTCCCCAAAGTGCTTTTGGTCATTGTGTTTAGTTGCAACAATAGAAACCCTAACACGGAACCCAAGAGTAAAGCAGAATGACCAGAAAGTTACTGCTTTAAGTAAATAGTCACACCATTCCTCTCTATCAGTGAAGTACATAGTTTGCTATCTGTATTAGTTAAATAAAAATGGATGCTTTGGTGAGGATGTGGCCATAATATCCATGTCCTCACACTTGAAAAGAGACAGAGACAGAGGGGAGAAACATCTCTAGGATGTTTTCTTGGCCCAGTTCCACAAAGATCAGGCTTGGGAAGCCATGGCTCAGGGACCAGCTTCCTTCCTTGTATTCTTCAGTTATCTACTCTCAGCCATGTAAACTGAGGATAGAGACCCAAGAGAGAGCAAGATAAGCAGAGCAAGTGAAGAATTCAACCTGAGACCATACCTGCAACACAGAACATTTCTGCTTACATCCAATAGCCCAATATTGGTGGTCCTGTTCCCGGCTATGGCTGTTCTACTGCTCAAGAGGAAGTAGGGCTTTTCTTCTCTGGCTTGTAACCCACTAACTTCTGGAAGATTAAGGAGGCCTTTTCACAGATTGATACCTGCCATGAAAACTCTTGGTAAGTGAACCAAGAACCTTTACATTGTTTTGAGTCAAAAGATATTAGTGAGTCAGAGGAGAAAAAGCTAAGGCTAACTATATCCAGCTGTTGCCTGAGGTTGGAGACCATAAGTTCTGAGGCCAATTCTGTTTCCTCTGAAGTTATTTTTAGGAATCTAGGTCAATGTGTAAGTCATCAGTGAGAAGTTAAGTTGTCCTGCTGCAATCAACAGTTAACGGTGATAGGCCCTGGTGACAGGTCTGTCTGAGCAGCTCGACGATGATGCGGAAACATCCTACTTAACTCCAGGATCTGGAACCTCCTTGAAAAGATCGGCAGAGATTTTGCTGCGATTGCGATCACTCACTGACATCATCATGAGCCTCTGTATTAAACAATACGTGTAAGCATCTCACATTTCCAGAACCTGCCCATATTGATCCTGGAGCGTGCCATGGAGAAAGCTCCCTCCAGCTTTAAATGAGGAGTAAGGGCAGGAGGCAATCTGAAGAGGAGGACCAAGAGAAATCTTGCTACCTCTGTCCCCCAAGAGAAAATTTGAAAGGCATAAAGATAATCCTTTATGCCCCTATGACCCACCCAGGCAAGGGTGGGTCAAGAGAAAGTGGCCCAGCACCAAATCTAGGTGTCACAGACTCTAAAGTATCACTAACAAGGCTTAGTGAGTCAGAAGTGCATAGAAACAATGAAAGGGCCTGGGGATCTGGGGATGTAGCTCAGTGTAGAGCCCTTGCCTGGCAAGTTCCAGCCTCTGGGTTTGGCCTCTATGGCCAAGCCTAGTAGGAAGGCTAAACTGTGTAATACTGACCCTATTGTCATGGTGTAAGCAGACAGAATAAATGCAAAGACAGCTGGATGTGATGTGGTGGCAAGGAGATCTCTGTGAGTTCTTGGCCACTTTGATCTACCGAGTGAATTCCAGGATATCCAGGGCTACCTAGTGAGCACCTGTCTAAAAAGTGTGACTTACTAACTTCAGGTAATAACAGCTGCACTGAATTACAAACAGGGTTTCATTAATGTTTCATACACTACTCTCTGGCTTTTGAAAAAAATCTCTGCCATAATCTTCCATTCTGTTTTTCCACTTTGAGAAAGGGGTTCCCCTTTACTGATTGTTCATCCACACCCCAGTCTGAGAGTGTTTCTTCTGTGTGCAATGTTCTCAGAGGTCTGTTATCCTCTTGGACCAAACTCATGGTCCCATTAGCGTGTGTTCCTGCTCATCCTTGGGGTTTCTGACTATGCACTAAGATGTCTTTGCAAGTCCCTCCTTATATTCATGCCTATGCTACTGGTTTGTCAGACCCTGAGTTTTCAGAATCTGACTAGTCCTACTATTCATGTGCTGATCTGCCTCTGCTCATGGTTACAAGCCTTCTGCCCTAAGGAAGACACCCCAGGCAGAATTAATTTTAAATAAAGAATGGAATTGCTCAGTAGAAGAAGTTCATTCCATTAGAGTTCACTAGCTTTTAAAATGTGGAATGAAGATTCATTTAAATGGTCATGAGCCTCCAACTTTCAGGATTGACGTACATTTATTAAACAACTCCTCGCACTAAAAACACGTTTTCACATTTTGAGCCAGCAGGTTGCAAACTAGTTCCTGGTTTTCTGTGTGTCTCTCACATCCATTGCTGTACCCAGGGAAGAAGCTAGCTCTCCTCAGACACCCTGGTGATGAGCCACTTAGCGGGAAACATTGTTGAATGAAGCATGAGACCCATTGTGATTTTTATACATTTGCAGCATGACTGGCAGAACAATGTATCCCCTTCTTGTTCCCAGTCTTCAGTCGAGACTTTTGTCCCTTATTATATGGAGACAAATATAGAAATAATGCTCAACATGTTCTGTGACTTTTTTTTAAGATTTAAAGTTTTTAATGGACACATGCTTATTGAGGAGAAATCACATCCCATGTCATATTTCCATACATATGTATACTGTGCCATATTGAAACTCAAGTAAGTGCATCTATCTCTTCAAATTAACATCAGGGAGCAGGTAGAGTATGATTTTGTGCCCGAGTGTCTACCCATGTGGGCATATGTGGAAGTCAGAGGTTGATTCCAGATGTTTTCCTCAATTGTTTCTCTAACCTGGTGTTTGAGACAGACTATGTTTCAGTGTTGGATAGATGGTGTACAATACTGGATAGATGACATACAATATTGGATGGATGATTAACCAGCAAGGCGTCTGGGTCTACCTCTATCCTCTTCTTGGAGTGCTATGATCATAGTCATGCACTGCCACACATAACCTTTACTTTTTTTCCTCTCCTAAGATATAACACCATGTCTGCTCTGTAGTGTTTTTATTCTTTGGAAGTTTCATGTATGTATATAATATGTAAAAATCATGCCCATCTACCAGTCCATCCCGCCAAATCTTATGAATGTTCTCCACTGCACATCCCTAACTTTAACCCCAGCCATGTTGTTATATTATTGTACCAGTGGGAATAGAAGGTCAGTGTGAGCATGTTTGGGGTCTGGGTCAGACTTCACAAGTCCCTCCCTCATTCATGCTTGGAATTTGGCTGGCTTGATCTTGTCAAGATCACATGTATACAGTTGGAGCCACTGTGACTTTGCTTAAGCTTGCTCTGAGAATCCTTGGTGTTTCATTTTTATGTTCCTATATAACTTTGGAGACTTTTATATATCTACAAACAATGGTTCTGGAGTCTTTATTAGGATTGCACTGAATCTGTAGACTGTCATTGCTGAGATAGCCATTTTCACCATATTAGTGCCTCCAAACCATGATCACAAAAGTACTTTCCATCTTCTAATATCTTCCTCACTTTCTTTTCTGAAGTGAAGTTTTCATTTAAGAGATGTTTGATTTCCTTTGCTATGTATGTATATTCACAAGCTATTTATTTATTTAATATTTATTTATGACTATTATGAATTGCGATTTATATTACTGTATGTTAGTCCTTGGTGTATAAGGAAGCCACTATTTTGTGTGCATGAATTTTGTATCCTATCACTTTGATGAAAGTGTTTATATGCTCTAAGAGTGTTTTTCCATGGAGTCTTTACAGTTTCTTATATAAAGAATAGTATATCTGCAAATAAGGAAACCTCAAAGTTTTCCCCTTATCCTTATCCATTTTACTTGCTTCTCTTTTCTTACTGCTCTAGGGAAGACTTAACTGAATAGCAAAGAACACGATAGACACCTTGTCTAATTCTTAATATTAGTGGCATTGAGATTGATTTTTTCATCACTGAGCATGCTGTTGTCTCTATTTATGTAATATGTAACCTTTATTAAACTGATATATGCCCCTTTCATTTGTAGTCTCTCGTGACTTTATCATGAAGGGATATGGAATTTTGTCAAAGGCGTTTTCTGTATCTATTGGGATTATCATGTGATTTCTCTATTGGATTCTATATATGTAAAAGAAAACATTTACTTATGTAAGTATGCTGAACAATCCTTGCATCTCTAGAATGAAACCAACTTTTCCAGGATGAATAATCTTTTCTTCTGTTATTTTGACTGGTTTGTTGATAGTTTATTGAGAATGTTCCATCTATGCTCACCAGAGAGACAATTTTGTAATTTTCTTTTTTGTCCTGTATATTTTGTAGTTTTAGTATCAGAGTAATACTGTCTTAATAAAAAGTACAATTATTCATGGAATAATTTGAGTAGAATTTCTGTTAATTCTTTTAGGTTTTCATAATATTCTGGTGTTAATCTATCTGGCACTGGGTTTTTAGTTGGGATCATATTTTTACTTCTTCAATCTAGTTGATGACTGTAGATCTATTTAAACCACTTATTTCTGTTTAATTTTAGTTTGTCATATGTATCTAGATAATTATCCATTTCTTTTATATTTTCCAATTTAGTAAAATATAGGTTTTGAAAGTATGTCCTTATGACTTATTAATTCCACTGACATTTGTAATGAAGTCTGTCTTTCTTTTCATTTCTACTTTTATTAATTGGTGCCTTCTCTCATCTCTGGTTAGATTTGTTAAGCATTTGCTTATCATGTTTATCTGCTCAAAGCACCAGCTTTTTGAAAACACTAAATTCTTTGTTTTGTTTTTTTGTTTGTTTCTATTTCATGTCTTGAATTTATCTAATACATCTATTGTATGTCCTGAATTTTATCATTCCCTTCGTCTATTGTTTTAAGGTTTGGTTTCTTCTTGTTTTACCAGGGGCTAGAGTTATTAATTCTATATATCTTAAAATTCTTATTTAGGTATTTAGTGTTTTAAACTTCCCTCTTTGGGCTGCCTTTATCCTCTCCCAAATGTTCCCATACGTTATGTTTATTTTCACTCAGTACTAAGAATGTTTTGTTTCCTTCCTGATATATTCTGTGTCCCAACTGTCCCTTTCTGATGTGCTTTTACAGTCTCCACAAGAGGACATACTTTCTGTGATTTTTACTGTTCTTCTTTTTAAATTAGATATATTTCTTTACTTACATTTCAAATGTTATTCCCTTTCCCAGTTTCCTGTCCATAAGACCCCATCCCTTGCCCTTCCCCCATATGGATATTCCCCATCCATCACCCTTTACTGCCCCCCATATTCTCGTGCACTGGGGGTCCAACCTTCTAGCAGTACCAAGGCTTCCCTTCCACTGGTGCCCCAACAAGGCTATTCTCTGCTGTATATGCAGTTGAGCCCTGGGTCAGTCCATGTATAGTCTTTGGGTAGTGGTTTAGTCACTGAAAGCTCTGGTTGGTTGGCATTGTTGTTCTTATGTGGTTGCAAGCTCCTTCAACTCTTTCAATACTTCCTCTAATTCCCCTCAAGGGGGTCCTGTTCTCAGTTCAGTGATTTGCTGCTAGCATTGACCTCCGTATTGGACATGCTCTGGATGTGTCTATCAGGAGAGATCTATATCCAGTCCCTTTCAGCATGCATTTTTTAGCTTCATCAATCTTATCTAGTTTTGGTGGCTGTATAAATATATGGGCCACATGTGTGTCAGGCTCTGAATGAACATTTCTTCAGTTGCTTCCATATCCCCTCCAATGGATTTTTTCTCCCTTTTATGAAGGAGTGGGAGCATCTGCATTTTGGTCATCCTTCTTCTTGAGCTTCCTGTGGTCTGTGGATTGCATCTTGGGTAATTCGAGCTTTTTGGCTAATAGCCACTTATCAATGAGTGCATACCAAGTGTGTTTTTCTGTGATTAGATTACCTCACTCAGGATGATATTTTCTACTTCATTCCATTTGCCTATGAGTTTCATGAAGTAATTGTTTTTGATAGCTGAGTAGTACTCCATTGTGTAGATGTACCATATTTTTTTAATCCATTCCTCTGGTGAAGGGCATCTGGGTCCTTTCCAACTTCTGGCTATTATAAATAAGGCTGCTATGAACATAGTGGAGCATGTGTCTTTGCTGTATGTTGGAGCATCTTTTGAGTATATGCCCAGGAGAGGTATAGTTCGGTCCTCAAGTAGTGGGATGTCCAACCTTCTGAGGAACCTCCAGACTGATTTCCACAGTGGTTGTACCAGTCTACAATCCCACCAACAATGGAGGAGTGTTCCTCTTTCTCCACATCCTCACCAGCATCTGCTGTCACCTGACATTTATCTTAGGCATTCTGATCAATCAGATGTGAGATGGACTCTCAGGGTTGTTTCAATTTGCATTTCACTGATGACTAAGGATATTGAACATTTCTTTAGGTGCTTCTGAGACCTTCGGTATTCCTCAGCTGAGAATGTTTTGTTTAGCTCTCTATCCCATTTTTTAATAGGGTTGTTTGGCTCTCTGTAGTCTAACTTCTTGAATTCTTTGTATATTTTGGATATCAGACCGCTATCAGATGTAGGATTGGTAAAGATCTTTTTCCAATCTGTTGGTTGCCATTTCGTCCTAATGACAGTGTCTTTTGCCTTACAGAAGTTTTGCAGCCTTATGAGATCCCATTTGTCAATTCTTGATCTTAGAGCATAAGGCAGTTTAGTTCAGGAAATTTTCCCCAGTACCCTTGTGTTTAAGACTCTTCCCTACTCTTTCTTCTATTAGTGTATCTGGTTTGATGTAGAGGTCCTTGATCCACTTGAACTTACCTTTTGTACAGGTTGATAAAAATGGATTGATTTGCATTCTTCTACATGCTGACCTCCAGTTGCACCATTTGTTGAAAATGCTATCTTTCTTCCATTGGATGCTTTTAACTCCTTTGTCAAATATCAAGTGACCATAGGTGTGTGGGTTCATTTCTGTGTCTTCAATTCTGTTCCACTGATCTATCTGCCTGTCTCTGTACCAATACCATACAGTTTTTATGAGTATTGCTCTGTAATGCTGCTTGAGGTCAGGGATAGTGTTTCCCCCAAAAGATCTTTTATTGTTGAGGATGGTTTTTGCTATCCTGGGTTTTTTTTGTTATTTCAATGACTTTTCAAATTGCTCTTTCTATCTCTATGAAGAATTGAGTTGGAATTTTGATGGGGATTGCATTGAATCTGTAGATCGCTTTTGGCAAAATGGCCATTTTTACTATATTAATCCTGCCGATCCATGAGCATGGAAGGTCTTTCCATCTTCTGAGATCTTCCTCAATTTCTTTCTTCAGAGACTTGAAGTTCTTGTCATACAGATCTTTCACTTCTTAGTTAGCTTTATTCCATTGTGGATAGACAGAATACAGGTAATTCTTTTTTTCCATTTTCCTAAATTTGTTGAATGTTGCTTTGTGTCTTAACATGGGGTCAGTTCTAGAGAATTTTTCATGGGCAGCTAAAAAGACTATGCAGTATTTCATATTTGGGTGAAATATTCTGCAGACTTCTCTTATGCTATTTGATTTATAATGTCACTTTACTCCAAGACTTCTCTGTTTAGCATCAGTTCAGATCAACCATCTATTGGCGCGAGTGTCCTATTGAAACTGCCAATTATCGTTGTGTGGGATTAATTTCTAGTTTTATATCTAATAATATTTGTTCTATGGAATTTGGCACACCTGTATTTTGTGAATATATGATTATAATTATAATATCCTCTTGGTTGATTCTTCCTTCAATTGTTGGTTTCAGTTTTTCCTTACCTCCTCTCCTCTTGGCTTCTAAACTAGAGATAGCAAAATAATACCTGCTTGTTTCCTAATTTCATCTGCTTATAATAGTGTTTTTGATCATCTTAGCCTAATGCTGTAACTATCTTTAATGTGTTCCATGTTTCCTGGAGAAATCAAAAGGTTGGATCTTGTTTTGTAAGCCAGTCTGCTAGTCTGTGTCTTGATCTTAGAGGGAAATGAGACTGCTAGTATTCAGAGTTATTACTAAAAATCATGTGGTGATTCTTCATTTAGCTGATGTTTTAATATTTTCCTAGACCTCTTCTGATTAGCTGATCTGGTATTGTTTATTATTTCCTGTGACCCCTTGCGTGTGTTTATTCTTTTCTTCTATCAAAAGATTGCCCATTTAGTATTGCTGTAGAACTCACGTAGTGGTCATAGATTGTTTTAGTTTGTTTTTTAATCATGGAAAGTTTTCATTTCTTCTTCAATTTTTCTTTTTTTTTTTCTGTATGATGGAGTAGTATTCCACATTGTCTTCATCTACACATTAGCTGGCAGGCACTTGTGTTGTTTCCATTTCTTTTTTTATTGAAAATATGGTTTCAATAAACATGGAAATACAGATGTCTCTTTAACATACTGATTTTATTTCCTTTGGATGGGCACCAACTAGTCAAGTTGCTGGATCATGTATCGCTTCTATTTTTGATTGTTTGAAGAACTAGCATATCTGCTAGACTAATTTGCATCCCCATCAACAGTAAGCAAGGTTCTTTTTCCTCCAATTCTTGCTCAAGCTTGCTACCTTTTATCTGTTTGCTGACAGTCATCCTGACCAGAGTAAAGTGATATGCATTGTGTTTTTAAAATTGTTTTTAATTAAATCAACTATATCACTTTTACACTTCCATACTCTTCTTCCAGACCCTTCCAGTTGCTTTTCCTCAAAGTTTTTTTATCTTTTCAAACTATTGTTGATAGCCTCTTTTGATTTATTATTATTACATGTATGTATGTATGTATGTAGGTAGGTAGGTAGGTAGGTAGGTGGGGATGTAAATAGGTAGGTATATACACAAATGTAAGTAAATACAACTTGTTGAGCTCATTTGCATTGTTTGTGTATATATGGTTTCAGGCTGACCACTGTGCCCTGGAAAACCAAGAAGGGTGCTAATTTTCCTTCTCTCATTCAGTCATTTGCTTTCTATAGTTTTGACTAGACTCTGCAACTCCATGAAAATTTCCCCCTTCCACATTAGTGTGTCCACATGTCCACCGATGTCATTTTTCTGGTCTTTTTTCTTTATTTCTTTCTTTCCTTTCCTTTCTCTTTCTTTTCTTTCCTTCTCATCTTGTCTCTCCTCCTCCTCCTCTTCTTCCTCTCTCTCCCTCTCTTTCTCTCTCTCTCTTCCCTCTCTCTCTCTCTTTCTTTCTTTCTCTCTCCCTCTCTCCTCCCTCTCTCCCACCCCCCTTCTGGATAAATGTTTCACAGATGTTTCAATATTCTAGCTCTTACAGTCTTTTTGACCCTTCTTCCATAATATTCCCTGAACCTTAGATGCAGAACTGTTATGTAGATATATCTGCTTGAATGGGTTCCCCATGATCTCTTTATCTCTGTATTGTGTCCAGTTGTTGTTTCCATACCATCGTTTCAATCAGCATTTCCCTGATGCTAGGAGATTTTTATAGACTTATTGCCCATTTGTACGCATTCTTTTAAAAAAGGTGTAGTTAGGTATAATAATTCTTTTTGCATTGAATTATTTGGTTTCTATCACTGGGTTTTTGTTTGTTCATTTGTTTGTCTCATATATTCTAGGTTTTATCCTTATCGGATGTATAGCTGGCAAATAAGTCCTCCTACTTTGTCTCTTCATTCTAGTGATTGTTCCTGTACTCTGTACATTACATTATGTTGACATACTACCATGTGTCTCTTGCTTTTTTCACCTTTGTGTTTCCATATACCTATATCTATATAAATATATATAGAATTAACTGTGTTTAATTTATATTCAGTTATGCACTGGAGTGATTAATATATTTTATATTGGATATTTTATTTATTTACATTTCAATTGTTATTGCCTTTCCCGGTTTTCCCTCCAGAAACCCACTATTCCATCTTCTCCTCCCCCTGCCTTTTCTTTAAAGGTCCTTGACCAACCCAACAGAAGCGAAGCACTGCCTTGCAAGTTATCCTCCATTATTTTCACTGTCAGATTTCTGTCTTGGTCACTATCCAGTTTTACTTTGATTTTTGTGTAGAAAGAAAGAGACATCTCGAGGTTAGAGAGATGGTTCTTATATACCCAAGTCCAGTTTCTAGCACCCATGTGGTATCTCACAATTCTCTGTAACTCCATTTCCCAAGGATCTGATACCTTTTTCTAGAGTCTGCAGACATACCCTTGTTATACATAAATACATATAGGTAAAAAGTTTATACACGTAAAATATGAACATCTTTTGAAAAAAGAGGCATCCCTTTTTTTGGTGTCTCTGAAAATGCCACGGTCAGCATTGACCTGCAAGAGCAAAGCAAGAAAGAAATCTGGTTCAACATGACTCAGTAGCCAGTGTTGGTTCAAACTTTTAGAGTCTAACACCACATGGTTTATTTTGGGCATATTTAAGCAGTAAAATTTATAGAATGTTTACTGACACAACACAATCCCATGTTCACAAAGGGGCATAATTACATGAAACTCTTCTCCAAAGTACATATTACTTCACCATGAAAATGTATTCTAAAGGTGGGCTACATGTATTACCTTAAGGGCTTAATGGAAGAACCTGGTATGGTCAGCCAACAGTTAGCACAGAGGTAACCTAGACCATTAGTTACTTCCTGTCCTGCAAACATAGCTCTTATTTCTTAAGACGAATGGATAAGATAAGGGCCATACCCAAACTTTAAGAATGCATGGCCTGGGCTGAGCCCAGAGTGTTTCTTTCTCTTCTATATCTATTCCTAGGCCAAGGTCTAGGCCTGGAAGTCTCTAGCCCCTGCACAATCTAATCTTCCAGCCTCTGTCTGCTAATCTTGATCTAGAGCATTTCAGCCTCTGAGACTTACATAAAAGGGTGAATAAGTTTAACCTTTCTAGTTCTTTCTGAACTATGGCTCTCTGGCTCAACTCAACATTCTGGTTCAAACTCCTCTCTAAGCTGACCGATTCAATTTGGCTTCTCTTGGTTTCTCATTGAATTTTTCTCAAAATTATTCTGGCAATTTGTTCTACTCTTCCAGATTATTCTGAGCCTCTGACTTCAACAGCCTCTACTAATCTGTGTTTAACTTCATGAAATCAGAAACAAACTCAACTCTGCTGCACTGTACTAACTGTACTGACTTGCAGTTGACTGAATCTCTCTCCCTAGGTTGCTACGAAATAGCTTCTCTTTTCTGTCTGTTCTCATGAAAGTTGGGCATATTGTATCTCTGACCCATTCTGTTAAATATTTCTCTGCCTCATCAGTTTGTCTGCCCCTCAATTAGATATAGCAGCTTCCTTCCACAAACTAACTTTACCTTAAAGGTGTGTATTAAGGGCATATCTGTATTTCAGCCAGAGGTATTTAAGTTGCATAGCATATCTGCATTTCAGCTGTATCACACAGAACTAGAAGGTCTTTGGATGTGATCATTTGCTAAAGCAGCCATGTTGCTGGACTAAAATTCCTCTACACTGTTTCCTACTTGTGGGAGATTGAAGGAATTCCATATAGCCTGGCCCTACAGCTCATGGGTCACCTAAGCTATTAGTCACCTCCATTCCCAGCCTTCTGGGCAGTAAACTGGTTATACATTGTTTTTCTGTTGAAGAGAGCCTTGTGTGTTCAAAATTCCTGGTTTCTCTAGTGCTTATCCAAGAGAAGGGCCTTTGATCTCCCAACACATCTTGTTTCATTCTTCAATATAAGGATATCTCATTTTCCCAGAACCACTTATTAAAAAGACCATCTTTTCACCACAGCACATTCTAAGTGGCCCTGTTTAAGGTATTTGGTGATACATACAAGTTTGCTTCCATTGGTAAGCATTCCATTTATAATTTTTCCATTGGTCTCCATTTATATTTCATGATAATACAATGCTGTTTCCTTAGCTATCATTTTAAGGTATATATTGATGTCAGATAATGAAGTATGTATTGACTTTCTCTTCCTTCAGAATAAGATATGTAGTTCTTAGGAAGATTTTTTTCTGGAAGAATGGCCCAATGATTTAACAAGGATAGGATTGAATTTGAGTATGCATTTTTGTTTCGTTTTGTTTGCTTGTGTTGTATGTGTTTGTGTATTGTATATGTTTTCTCTGTGCTTTTTTTGTTTGGATTTTGTATTTTTTTAAGAAAGAGAAACAATATGAAGTTGGGTGAGTAGGGAAAGGGGACAATTTGAAAAGACTGGGTGGGCCCAAATCCTGTGAGCGAAAGAGTTGAACACCTAGAAGTTCAGACAATCCTGAGGACTCAGGGTAGTCCTCCACTTCTGCCCACCTCTCCCACATCCCTGCCCAAGAGGAAAATGCATAGTGCCTCTGGACACAGAAATATAGAAGCAGTCAGCAGCAGAACATGCTGGGTCCGGCCCATGCCCTAAACTGAACAGAAACAGTCACACAGCACTCTGTACCAAATAGTGTCGGGGAGAGAGCTGGACTCTCAGAAGTGTGGACACTCCTGAGAACTCAGAGGAAACTACTCCCTGCCCACATTCCTGATCCAACAGGAAATCACCTAGTGCCATCTGTGCCTCCTGAGCACAGGGACCTAGGAGCAGTCAGGGACAGGACCATTCAGGTTTCTGCCTGTGCCTAGAACTGAAAGCCAGTCACCAGGAGCGCCTATACACCTGAGACCAGAGCTCTCTGTTCCCAGATCCAGTTGAAAGAAAACTTGTCTAAAGGACTGCTGACACACAGGCCTACAGGAGGGTCAAGTGACTGTCAGAGACAGCAAGACAAGCTAACACCAGAGACAACCTGATGGCAAGAGGCAAGCCCAGGAACCTAAGGAACAGAACCCAAGACTACTTGTCATCATCAGACCCCAGTTCCCCCACCAAAGCCAAGACTGGATACCCAAACACACCAGAAAAGCAAGATTTAGATATAAAATCAAATTTTATGATGATGATGATGGAGGACTTTAAGGACACAAATAACTCTCTCAAAGAAAGACAAGACAACACAGGTAAACAACTAGAAGCATTTGAAGAGCAAACAGAAAATTTCCTTAAAGAATTAAAGGAAAACAAAACCAAACAGGTGAAGGAATTTAACAAAACCGTCTAGGATTTACAAATGGAAATAGAAACAATAAAGAAAGCACAAAGGGAGACAACACTGGAGATAAAAACCTACGGAAGAGATCAGGAGTCATAGATGTAAGCGTCATCAACAGAAAACAAGAGATAGAAGAGAGAATCTCAGGGGCAGAAGATTTCATAGAAAACATTGACAAGACCATCAAAGATAATGTAAAACAGAAAAAGTTCCTAGCCCAAAACATCCAGGAAATCCATAACACAATGAGATAGCAAACCTAAAATAATAAGTATCGAAGAAAAGGAAGACTCTCAAATTAAGGGGGTAGTAAATATCTTCAACAAAATTATAGAAGAAAACTTCCCTAACCTAAAGAAAGAGATACCCATAAACATACAAGAAGCTTACAGAACTCCAAATAGGTTGGACCAGAAAAGAAATTCCTTCCATCACATAGTAGTCAAAACAACAAAACACAGAAATGCACAAAACAAATAAAGAATATTAAAAGCAGTAAGAGAAAAAGGTCAAGGGACATATAAAGGCAGACCTATCAGAATTACACCAGATTTCTCAGCAGAGACTATGAAAGCCAGAAGATCCTGGATAGATGGCATATAAACCCTAAAAGAACACAAATGCCAGCCCAGGCTACTATATCCAGTAAAACTCTCAATTAACATAGATTGAGAAACCAAGATATTCTATGACAAAACCAATATCTTTATTGGTTTACACAATATCTTTCTACAAATCCCGCCCTACAAAGGATAATAGATAGAAAACTAGAACACAAGGAGGGGAACTATACCCTCGAAAAAGCAAGAATGTAATCTCCTTGCAACGAAATCGAAAGAAGAGAGACACACAAACATAATTCCACCTCTAAATACCAAATTAGAAGGAATCAAAAATCACTATTCTTTGATATCTCTGAGCATCCATGGACTCAATTCTCCAATAAAAAGACATAGACTAACAACTGGATACATATGGAGGACTCAGCATTTTGCTGCATACAGGAAACAAATGTCAGTGACAAAGACAGACACTACCTCAGAGTGAAAAACTGGAAAGCAACTTTCCAAGCAAATGGTCTGAAGAAACAAGTTGGAGTAGACATTCGAATAAAATTGACTTTCAACCAAAAGTCATCAAAAAAGATAAGGAAGGACACTTCATATACATCAATGGAAAAATCCACCAAGATGAACTCTCAATCCTAAATATCTATGCTCCAAATGCAAGGGCGTCTACTTTCATAAAAGAAACCTTACTAAGGCTCAAAGCACACATTGTACCTCACACAATAATAATAGGAGATTTCAACACCTCACTCTCATCAATGAACAGATTATGGAAAGAGAAATTAACAGAAGTTATAAACCAAATGCACTTAACAAATATTTATAGAACATTTCATCCTAAAACAAAAGGATACATCTTCTTCTCAGCACCTCATAGTACCTTCTCCAAAATTGACCATATAATTGGTCACAAAACAGGCCTCAGCATATACAAGAAGATAGAAATAATCCCATGCATCCTATCAGATCACCACAGACTAAGGCTGGTCTTCAATAACAAAAAAATGACAGAAAGCCCACATATACATAGAAGTTGAAAAATGCTCTACTCAATGACAACTTGGTCAAGGAAGAAATAAAGAAAGAAATTAAAGACTTTTTAGAATTTTATGAAAACGAAGGCACAACGTGCACAAATTTACGGGACACAATGAAAGCAGTGCTAAGAAAAAACTCATAGCTCTGAGTGCCTGCAAAAAGAAACAGGAGAGAGCATACATCAGCAGCTTGAAAGCACACTTAAAAGCTCTAGAATAGAAAGATGCAAATAAACCCAAGAGGAGTAGAGGACAGGAAATAATCAAACTCAGGACTGAAATCAACCAAGTAGAAACAAAATGGGCTATACAAAGAATCAATAAAACCAGGAGCTGGTTCTTGGAGAAAATCAACAAGATAGATAAACCTTTAGCCAGAATAACCAGAGGTCACAGAGAGTGTATCCAAATTAAGAAAATCAGAAATGAAAAGGGAGACAAAACAACAGAATTCGAGGAAATTCAAAAAATCATCAGATCCTACTACAAAAGCCTATATTCAATAAAACTTGAAAATCTGGAGGAAATGGGCAATTTTCTAGACAGATACCAGGTACCAAAGTTAAATCAGGAACAGATAAACCATTTAAACAACCCCATAACTCCTAAAGAAATAGAAGCAGTCATTAAAAGTCTACCAATCAGAAAGAGCCCAGGACCAGATGGGTTCAGTGCAGAATTCTATCAGACCTTCATAGAAGACCTCATATCAATACTGTCCAAACTATTCCACAAAATAGAAACAGACAGAGCATTAACAAATTCCCTCGATGAAGCCACAATTATTCTTATACCTAAACCACAAAAAGACCCAATGAAGAAAGAAAACTTCAGACCTATTTCCCTTATGAATATTGACACAAAAATACTGAATAAAATTCTTGCAAACTGAATCCAAGAACACATCAAAACGATCATCCATCATGATCAAATAGGCTTCATCCCAGGGATGCAGGGATGGTTCAATATATGGAAATCCATCAACATAATCCACTATATAAACAAAGTTAAAGAAAAAACCACATGATCATTTCATTAGATACTGAGACAGCATTTGACAAAATTCAACACCCCTTCATGATAGAAGTCCTGGAAGGATCAGAACTTCAAGACCCATACCTAAACATAGCAAAAACAATATACAGCAAATCAGTAGCTAACATCAAACTAAATGGAGAGAAACTTGAAACAATCCCACTAAAATCAGGGACTAGACAAGGCTACCCACTCTCTTCCTACTTAATGTATTTCTCAAAGTTCTAGCCAGAGCAATCAGACAATGAAATGAGGTCAGAGGGATAGAAATTGGAATGGAAGAAGTGAAACTATAACTATTTGCAGATGACATGATAGTATACTTCATACCAAAAGTTCCACCAGAGAACTACTAAGCCTGACAACAAATTTAACAAAGTGGCTGGATATAAAATTAACTCAAACAAATCAGTAGTCTTCCTCTACTCACAGGATAAACAGGATGAGGAAAAAAATAGGGAAATACCCTTCACAATAGTCCCAAATAATATAAAATACCTTGTTGTGACTTTAACCAAGCAAGTGAAAGATCTGTATGACAAGAACTTCAAGACTCTGAAGAAAGAAATTGAAGATCTCAGAAGATGGTAAGACCTCCCATGCTCATGGATTGGCAGGATTAATATAGTAAAAATGGCCATTTGCCAAAAGCAATCTACAGATTCAATGCAATCCCCATCAAATTTCCAGCTCAATTCATCATAGAGATAGAAAGAACAATTTGAAAATTCATTTGAAATAAAAAAAAAGGAAAACAAAAACTATCCTTAACAATAAAAGAACTTCTGGGGGGAATCGCTATCCCTGACCTCAAGCTGTATTACAGAGCAATAATGATAAAAACTGTATGTCATTGGTACAGAGACAGGCCAGTAGATTAGTGGAATAGAATCGAAGACCCAGAAATGAACCCACACACCTATGGTCACTTGATCTTTGACAAAGGAACTAAAACCATCCAGTGGAAAAAAAGATAGCATTTTCTACAAATGGTGCTGGTACAACTGGAGATCAGCTTGTAGAAGATTGTAAATCAATCCATTCTTATCACCCTGTGCAAAACTTAAGTCCAAGTGGACCAAGGACTTCCACATCAAACCAGATACACTCAAACTAATAGAAGTAAAAGTGGGGAAGAGTCTCGATCACTTGGGTACTGGGGAAATTTTCCTGGACAATAGATCAATGGCTCAAGAATTGACAAATGGGATCTCATAAAACTGCAAAGCTTCTGAAAGGCAAAGGACACTGTCATTAGGAAAAAATGGCAACCATCAGATTGGAAAAAGATCTTTACCAATCCTACATCTGATAGAGGGCTAGTATCCAATATATACAAAGAATTCAAGAAGTTAAACTCCAGAGAGCCAAGTAACCCTACTAAAAAAGGTTGTACAGAGTTAAACAAAGTATGTTCAAGTGAGGAATATCGAATGGCTCAGAAGCACCGAAAGAAATGTTGAACATGTGTAAGTCATCAGGTAAATGCAAATCAAAATGACCCTGAGATTCTACCTCACACCAGTCAGAATGACTAAAATAAAAAATTCAGACAACAGCAGATGCTGGCAAGGATGTGGAAAAAGAGGAACACTCCTCTATTCTTGGTGGGATTGCAGACTGGTACAACCACTCTGGAAATCAGTCTGGAGGTTCCTCAGAAAATTGGACATTGCACTACCTGAGGACCCAGCTATACATCTCCTGTGCATATACCCAAAAGATGCTCCAACATACAACAAAGACACATGCTCCACTATGCTCATAGCAGCCTTATTTATAATAGCCAGAAGCTGGAAGGAATCTAGATGCCCTTCAACAGGGGAGGGATACAGAAAATGTGGTACATCTACAGAATGGAGTACTACTCAGCTATCAAAAACAATGACTTCATGAAATTCATAGGCAAATGTACGGAACTAGAAAATATCATCCTGAGTTAGGTAACCCAATCACAGAAAACACACATGGTATGCACTCATTGATAAGTGAATATTAGCGCAAAAGCTCAAATTATCCAAGGTCCAATGCACAGACCACAGGAAGCTCAAGAAGAAGGATTACCAAAATGCAGATGCTCCCACTCCTTCTTAAAAACTGGAACAAAAATATCCATAGGAGGGGATATGGAGGCAACGTTTAGAGCAGAGACTGAAGCAATGGCCATTCAGAGCCTTCCCCACATGTGGCCCAAATATATACAAACACCAAAACTAGATAAGATTGATGAAGCTAAGAAGTGCATGCTGACAGGAACTGGATATAGATGTCTCCTGAGAGACACAGCCAGAGCATGTCAAATACAGAGGTGAATGCTAGCAGCAAACCACTGAACTGAGAACTGGACCCCCGTTGAAGGAATTAGAGAAAGGATTGAAAGAGCTGAAGGGGCTTGCAACCCCATAAGAATAACAATACCGACCTACCAGAGCTTCCAGGGACTAAACCACTACTGAAAGACTATACGTGGGCTGACCCATGGCTCCAACTGCATATGTAGCAGAGGATGGCCTTGCTGATCACCAATGGAAAGAGAAGCCCTTGGTCCTGCCAAAGTTGGAAGTGTAGGGGATTGTCGAGGGAGGGGGAGTAAGGCGGGATGGATGTGGAAGGGAACAAACACCCTTATGGTAGAAGGGGAGTGGGAGAGGATGGGGACTTATGGACTGGAAACTGGGAAAGGGAATAACATTTGAAATATACATAATGTCCGATGAAAAACTGCATTAAACACATGCATATTTTTGTAATTTCCTATACTTAGTTCCTCTATATTAACAACAGACTTTCCTTTTTAAACTCTTGTATTTATTGCATTCATATCAATTTCTCTTTAATATGTACAGCCATATTAATTAAACCACCTTATCTTTACTGCTTTCTATCCCTAAAAATATGACCAACCTATATATGTAATTTCAGTTAAAGGTTAGAGGTAATAAACAATGAAATTATCATGACCAATTTGCTTTTATTTTCTTCTTTTGCTTTAAAAATAAGATAAAGAGACTGTATGGGGTGTCTAGTTGCTACATTTTAAGTGAAAAGACTGTGTTACTTCTGATACAGAACAATTTTTAATTTTAATTAAGTGAGAAAAGTTCATAATGTTATACAAAAACATGTGTCTGCTTATATAAAACATGTCTGAAGAAAAGAAAGTGGTAGCACTAGTGATCTTCACAGAGAATGGGAGTGGGGGACACAGTAGGAAGGAAACCATTTTGTTCTAAGTGAATCTTGTAATTTACTTTTAAAGCAAAGAATCGATACAGAAAAAGATAGTCTTGAGAGTCTGCTACTGACATCCATCATTTATGCTCTGACATCAGAAACGTCATGGTTTGTCTTCTGGGAAATGATCTGAAGTTTGAAGTAAATACTTCTGATTTTCTGTAGATAGGAGAAAATTCTCATCACTTCTCTGAAAATGTGTTCTGTAGTGTGGCGTTTTCTGATTGGAACCATGTTCCAAAAATGTGTAATGATGAAGACGAAAGGCAGAGATAGGATGCTTTGAGATCATTTTTTTTTTCTTTTCTCAAGTCATGTGTTTATTAGCCAGGATGACATAAGGCAGTCACCTGCTGTGAAGGTCTCAGTATCTGCAGTGGTTTCGTTCCTGTAGCTGGGAATAAAACATTCTGATCAAAAGTAACTTAGGACAGGAATTGATTTCGTCTTATACTTACGGGTCACAGTCCATCACTGAGGGAAACTGGGGAGGGAACTGGAAGCAGGAACTCGTTGGCAGTAATTGTGGAGAGACTTTGCTTACAGGTCCACTCTCTGGGTGTCTCTCAGGTTCATTATTAACTAGCTTTCTTATTCATCCCAGAAGCACCTGTCTTGGGGATGATGCTGCCCACTCACTGGCTGGACCCTCTTACATTAATTAATAACCAAGACAATCTCCTATGGACATTCTCATGGGATAATCTGACCTAGGTAATTTCTTAATTGAGAGTTTTTCTTTAAATGACACTAGGTTGTATCAGGTTGATAATTACGGATAAACATCACAGTGACTGAGAGAAATATAACAGAGGTACCATGTTCTTTCTGTACCTCAGTCAGAAGGATGTTGACTTAACAAATGTTTGGAGTTGGGGTGGGGTGTCTTCATCATATTAACTTGAAACCAGCATAGCATCCATCATACAGAAAGATTCTTGTGGACTATTTTCACTCTGATGATGGCTGGATGCCTTGTTAGGTCAACATCCCCAAAGTTGAGATGACAAGGGTCCTGTGCAAAGTTTCTGCTTTCTCTGGCTTCTTTGAAGGGCACTAACCTGTAAATGTACTTCAGGATTTGTCAGACTTTGTAGATAGCTTGCTGAGATCTTATCATCCTTGCCTTACAAATGGACATCCTTGAAAGCCTGCGGTCTCTGGGATGCTAACTGGCTATACACTCCAGCTTCATGGCAGAGAGCAGCCCTCCATAAGCAACAGTAGATTTAGGTTCTAGGCAGAAAGTGCTCAGGCCAAAGGAACAGCACATAAAACCAGTACTGGCAGCACCTGCTTCAAAACTGATACATGTTTAGTCCTAAATCAAGTGGGCAACACCTGTGCAAGGACTGGAACTGAGTCATCAAACCTCGACTCTGTATTCTTTTAAGAGCAAAGCTTCAACTCCATCACTTATTTTATTTTTGCAGAATGTGTGCATGTATTCCTCGAGTGCACACATGTATCCTAGAATTAGCATATACATTTAAAAATGTCCTACACCCCATATGAACAACAATGCCAACCAACCAGAGCTTCCAGGACTAAGCCACTACCCAAAGACTATACATGGACTCACCCTGGACTCCAACTTCATAGGTATCAATGAATAGCACCAGTGGAAGGGGAAGCCATTGGTCCTGCCAAGACTGAACCCCCAGTGAACATGATTGTTGGGGGGAGGGTGGTAATGGGGGGAGGATGAGGAGGGGAACACCCATATAGAAGGGGAGGGAAGGTAGGGGGCTGTTGGCCCAGTAACCAGGAAGGGGAATAACATTTGAAATGTAATTAAGAAATACCCAATTTAATAAAGATGGCGGAAAAATAAAAGAAAGGTCCTACACTAAAATTCATTAAGTGTATTCACTGTTATAACAGTTTGTGCCTCCAGAAAATACCCTGAGGTTTCATTTCTTTCTTTAAAACCCATCGATTCCGTGTCCCGATGTTCTTCCCAGAGGTTGTGAATTCTCACACACCTAGGTCAAAACAAATGAGCAAATAGAAATGGCCAGTTTTCTTCCCTGGAGGAGGAATGAAGAAGTTTGTTTTATTTCTTTTTTTCTTTTTTCTTTTTTGCTTTTCAGGTAAAAAAAACTCTTCCTATAGTCTCAAAAGAAAATGTTTGGACAGAACTGAATCTAATTTTTATGCAATAGAAAGGTCAAGAATTTGGAATAAGCTTTATTTGTTAACTTTCATATCTCTATATTTCCCCCTTTTTAATTTTCCCTATATTGTATCTCAATATTATCCATAATAGGCATAGAAGAAGTCATTTATGGCACATTTCGAGTAGTTATTTGTAATTTAATATCTCAGAACCCTGAGATACGCAAGTAATCATCAAAATCAAAAAAAGCACAGGAAAATCACATACCAGCTAAGTTCATTCACACACACACACACACACACACACACACACACACACACACAGAGGACAGATTCATTTTATCTGTAAATTGCATGGTCCTGTCCTCTCATGGCAGTGCCTACGGATACTGCTCCGAGGTCCAGAGTTCAGGATGGAAAACAAAGCTATGAGCACAGCAGGAAACCACAGTCTATTTCCAAGATCTGTAGTTGTCAGTTATGCCTCCTTGGGCATAAAATGGGAGCATATAAAACATTACTAGTGAATTAAATTTTCTTTACTAGATCAATTATCTCAAAACTTAAGCCCTATGGGTGAAGCATCTTTCTGCTCTGCCAAGCCAGTTGTCAACCTAAGAAGAAATTTTCTCAGCAACTTAGATATTTAATTATGACCTATTAGCTGGTTTTCAAGGTACCGTGGATAACACACCCTTAAGAACACAGACCTCTTTGCATGGGTAAAATATAACAGGCTGAAGAGCTCAGTCAGAGACAACCATGCTCCAGGATGAGACCATCCATCATGGGGAAAAGAAGCCCCACCAGGTCAGAGGGAAGAACTCTTTGGAGGTAAATTATGGTTTTCTTGTACACACTCAGAATACAGCTAGGAGGCAACATTGGAATTCCATGGACCCAAATAGAATGAATTCTGCCTTGGGTTTCCAAAGTTCACCGAACTATTTTTACCAGGTATTTATGATTAATGTCCTCTATTTAACAATCCAAATGCCACCATTTGTTGTAATGCATCAATATAACTAATATACTCCTAAAAATATCCATGATATTCTTCCTGCTGTCCAGGGAGCTTAAATGGCTCTGTAATAACAAAATGTAACTAAGACAATGAATGACGTCAGCTTTTTTCCTACATCCCCCACCCCTTTGAAATTTCTTTCCCGTATTTCATCTTCCAAATTCTGCTTCCAAGACTAAGAGTACCATATGCCAATAAAATGCAACCCTCCCCCCAATTTGGATGGCCCAAAACATAATTTTCCTCCATGATAACAAGGAGAAAACACCATTTTTACTCTAATGATTGTTACTCTATCTGCTCATGGAAGGTTTTCATATTTTAACTCTCTTATCTTCCCTCACTTGTAAATAATCACAGTTTCTGAATTTGCCTCTCTTTCCCTACATCATACCCAAACACATAAGAACATGCATGTGCATGATGTATAGGCTAGTATTAGTCAATACCCGTTATTTTTGTTGAGTTGCTGTGGCTGTGGCAAAATGCCTGACAAAATCAACTTGAGGAGGAAAGGGCTTATTTCGGTTCACAGGTTAGATTTACAGTCCATCATGGCAGGAAAGTTATGACGTAAGCAGTGTTGGGCAGTGGGTCACACTGCGTCTGCTGTCAGGAATCAGAGAAGGGGAGTGAATGCTATATTCAGTTTGCTTTTCTCCCTGCTTCTAATTCCAGGGATTTAGGCCATGGGGAAGGTCCACCTTCACTTAAGGTACGTCTTCTTACTCCATTTACTTAACCTACAAACTCCTTAATAAACATGCCAAGATGGTGGATTCCTTAATGTTTCTAGTATAGAAATCTTTGTGGGTTTAACCTTTCTTGGTTCTTGATGAGCCTCGCTTGGTACATGGGGCTCTTGATATTCACAGTCACACAAAGCTTTCAACGATCTGGTGTTGCAGTAAATATTAAAATGGGAATTCCATCTTATGCTAGTGCTGGCACTGGTGAGCCACATGGCATCAGCGGTCTCATTCAACCAGTCAGACCCAGGGGGACTTTCTCACTCATAGTTCTCAAAATGTCTCCACCCAACTTGATAAGTTCCCAGTTTCCATTCCATGGCTACTCTCTGGGTCCTGTAGCATTCTCCCCACATGGCTAGCCCCAGAAGTGACTGCCCTTCTAGTCCCGGTTGCTGTCATGCCAGCCCCATTCAGCCATCCATCCACTGTGGTTATAGTCACAATTCCCAGTATCCCAGCAAAATCAAAACTCTTAATGCTTGTAATTTATCAATCAGATTTATATCAGTCAATTCTCACTCCACAAAACATCCACACATTAAACTCAGAGCCAATTGATATTAATATAAACTGCCCACCAAGATAAGACAATTTTCCTGTAATAATCCATCCTTTATATGATATTCATAGCTACCTGTGGCTAATTAAAGCCACACCCAGGGGAGGGTATCCTTCTCCTCCATCTTCTCTTCTTTCTTCTCTCTCCTGCCTTACTCTGTCCCTGCCTTTCCTTTTCATTGTCTAATCACAGTCCTTGCCTTATCTTGTGACTGCCCTCACCTGCATATAGACATCAATCCACAATCTAGGATCAGTCAGGCTCTTGTTTCATAAATTTGATAAATGAAATTCACATACCATAGAAGAAATACTTTATTATAAAGAGATGGAAGGACAGGGCAGCAGGAGGGATTAGAGGAAATAGGGTTCTACCAAGCTGTTGCTAAGGGCGTGTTAACTGACCTATGGTAGAGATAGGGGTGAGGTAAAAGGGAGAGCACGAGCTGGTAGTCTTGTTGATCAAACCAAGACATGTCTAAGTGACCTCTCTCAGTTCCAGCCATGTCCTCATATAAAGCTTGCAGAAAGGGTAAGAATAATAAGAGACCAAAAACTCAGAGCTCCCGTCTGGATTCTCTTGTCTCTAGCAAAGACATTCTTCGTACTGCTACTATGTAGTCCCTGCCCTATCTGGCCAGTCTCTGCCTCCTTTTGCCATCATTTCTACATTCCTTAAATGGGGATTAACCCTCAGAGCAGAAAATGATGTTCCACCTCTCAAAAGAGACTAGGTAGAGAACAAGAGACAGGAAGATAATGTTTTTGAAAAATTAATCTAAAATTGTGAAGCATTTGAAAAGAAAATATCACGGTGCATGGGGGATACTTAACATGATTTGATCTGTGCCCTGCACTCATCCATCTCCGTCAGTACTTACAAAAGTACTAGAGTTAGATTCCTATGTGTGAAGCAAACTGATACTCAAAGATACTGTAATTATTAGATAATATTTTAGTATAACTAAGATTTAAAAGGGAATCCAAGTATTCAGTGATTTGAAGTCCTCAGGAAAATATTTATGAAAGTGGAGATAAGCATTTCCCTGACAAAGGGTACATCACAGTGCAGATGAAGGTAGGAGGAGGAGATAGGGAAGGCATGGGGCAGGAGGGAGCGGGGAAGGAAGAAAGAGTAGGAACCAAAGAACCAGAGAAGACATCTGCAGTGCAAGCTTGTGCTCTTCAGAGAGAACAGTGCTGTACAGGAAGCTGTCTGCTCACCCACCTCACAGGTGGGATAAGAGGCTTCTCACTTAAAACTACAGCTTCAAGAATTTTCCTCAATTATTGTTTTTTGACTGAATGGATCAGCCCAGGACACTTGATATAGGTAGAGAAAAGAATATCTAATAATTTCATCTTTGTTCATAAGTAGAACATTTCAAAAATTCTGGTGCAAAAATCAAAATCAAAATAGGAAACCATCATTTTTCTTTCTCTACACGTGAAGGACAGTGGCCATCCTAGGTTAAACCAGAAAGAAGCATGTCTGCATATTAACTACAGGAATCGCAAACCTCAATGGCTCTCTGGATACCTTGAAGCTTCAAGACTGAGATAAATTGCATCTGTCAAGTCAAATCTTGAGATTCATTTTTAGTAAGCCAGCATGATCTTCACCGCTGAGGGAGGTCAGAGGTAGACTCAGTGGCCTCTTCCTCAAGGCCACCTTCAATATGTCTATTCAAAGTAGACAGACATCCTTTGTCCTCAAAGACTATAGACTTAAGATCTGCCTTCAGAATGCAGTGGCAGTCTCTCTGCCTTGCCAAAGGCATGCCTGAAATAAGTAATCCCCACGGTGTGCTTTGCTGGAGCTGATCCAGGGCAGGTGACATTTGCTCTGCATTAGTCTTTGTGCTGTTATAGACTTCTGGGTCTTGTGTGGCTTGAGTGAAGCTAATGCATATGAGAGAGCAATATTATTGATGGCTGCTGGGATACCTCACATTTGGCGTCTAATCCTCTGACATTTATGTTTCCGTTCCGCTTTGTTCTGTTCTGTTCTGCTGTTTTATTCGGCCCCGAAGCTACACTCTTTACATGGTACCCTGCCCAAGAGGGTTTTTTTTCCTAGCTGGCAATGATGATGCTGGATTCTGGAGGCACATTTGCAAGGAGCTGAAGCAAAGGAAGAGCTACGTGGCATTCTTTGAAAGATGTTTTCTGTTGGGGCTAAGGTTTCCACTTGCAGGGACAATCAATGGAATGAGTTCCAGGCAGCTAGCCCTGCTGTACTCTGTTCAGATGTGCCATATACTAGTGTACTCCAGACAAAGGACCCTAGATTAGACACCATTTCATCCTATCCAGATTGCATGTGAGACCTAAGGGGAAAAAAAGGATAATCTGACCAGAATATGCCAGCTTCCACTATCCACCTCTGCTCTCCCAACAGCTATTTAAATATCAAAGATGCGATTTTTTCAAACATGATGTTTGCATAGAACCTTCAAATTTTTTGTTTTGGTTTTGTTTATTTAGAAAAGATTTTTTGATTTATGGGCAAAGCAAAATTAAAAGCTATAGAAAATGCATTATTTTCAGGCTGGATTGGAGGTGAAAGGGACAAGAATGTTTCATCTTTAAGCCAGATTCCAGCATGGTCTAAATAGTAATGTCTGCAAGGAAGAAATTAAAAGAAGGCAGGCTGGATTATCTCTGCTTACCACATACCATTCTCACTGATGTGTTTGTCAGTAAATACAAGGTGACCAACAAGAGAATCTCTGAGCAAACACCCAGCTGGTTCTTCTGTGAATTGCAAGTGAAGAGAAGGACAAGATAATGGAGGCCTTGTCTCAGCATTCTGTGAGAAATCAGTTCCTCATCTCTTCTTCTAGTCTATTCCCCCATATGTCCCTGCCCTGGGCTCCTCCTGTGAGGCTGACCACTGGGGCTATGCATCGTCCAGGTCAGTTTATATCTGTATGTGTCTAAACTTGGAGATGGAAACTCTCCAAGGAGACTGGCAGAGAGCAAAGTCAGCCTTTTTCCTCCTGTTGTCTACACATGAATCTCTCCCTGTGAATCCACATCTCCAGTGTCTGCCTGGTTGGCCCTCATGTGGAGCCAAGGTGCTCTTGGGGTTGTAGCTCCCCTGTTTCTCCGTTCTCTTCTTCATGGATGAGGCAGCTAGAGAGCCAGTTGGAAGTACCCCATTCTCCATTTGCTCAAAGTGCTGAAGCAGGTCTTCTCTACAGTCTCCTCAGATAAAGCATCTGGGGCGAATTCTGGTCCCTGGCAGAAGCTTGGTTAATAAACCATCACGGAGTTTGAAAGCAGCCTGGGAAATGTTTCTCAGATCTGCATCTGAAAAACAGGCTATGATCAGAGAGGAGAAAGGGCATTCCCCAGACCCCACCATCAGCAGTTCTAAATGGCAAGAGACTAATACTTCAGTTGTAGCTCTCCAGTCTCTGTAGCACTATGCCTACCCTAATTCTATTGGCTGATAAGAAAAAGAGCAAACCAGTTGTCTAAGTCATATTTCAGCAAAATGCTTCACGTAATCCTTGTATTTCTGCCGTGTACAGATAGTGCATGGCCACCTAGAAGGTAGGGTTTTGTGTGGTTTTTGTGTTTTTATTTCTCCATTCATATAACACTTTTAACACAGCTCAACTGAATTCACATTCTAATTCACATGTAATATGATGTTCAGGATGCCACTATAGACTGTTGAAGAACAGGAAAGGACACATGGTTCTTCACATAGACTGAAAAGTTTCCAGGGATGCTCAGGCCTAAGCCCAGCTAATCATTGAACCCAGAGCTCTGCTGTTGGTTCCTACCCATATAAACAAAATGAGGCCTTAGATACATTTCTACATCCTCCTGTCTTTCCTCCCTCAATAACTCCATGGAACAGAGAATTGACCCTATAATCCCTCCTCCAGTGTAGTCAATGATCATCCATGTAACAGATCTTGAAATCGAATTTGAAATTTTCATATCATTCTGGCTTTGATTTTGTTTTACAAGCACAAAACATATTAGAAATTTACTGCCACTGCCTGACTGATGCTTGCACTGATGGGAAATGTCATACTGAAAATGGGTTTCCAGTTTCTTCCCTCTGGATTGTAACTGCTGAACACTTTTCTTTGTGTTTTTAGGTCTTTGACTCCTTGGAAAGATTTTTGCTATGTTGTCTACGACTTTAGTGCTTAAGAAAGTGTCCTCCATATATCCATGGTTAAAATGTTTTATTTTTCAGGATTAAACGATTACATGCTTTCTAACGTAAGTTCCTTGTCGTAATTTACCCCTAAGGATCTTTTCCTACAGCTGAAATTTTTGAAATGATTTCAGTGTGAAAATGGAGTTTAAGATGCAGATTTATGGCTCCTTGCCTGAGTGAGCTTGATCAAGCTTCTTGGTTACTTGTACATAGGTAAGTTTCCTCACTTTAAATCATGCTGCCCATATTGGTATAAGACAAAATCAGTCAAGGGGAAAGGGCTCTAAGTACAGCAGAGCTTTTCTGACCTGGCCGCTGTTCTCCTGGTTTCTAATAAAATTTCGGACAGCTAAGTATTTGAATGATGAATAGATGGCCATTTCCTTCAGGTTCTTGGTTGGGGTCTCTATCCTCACCATGAAATCACATCATACCTGCTGCTCTAATCTTCTGCTTGGAAGCCTTTTTCTCTATCCCTGTTGCTTCTGGGTAAAGACACCGTCTTTTGCAATGCAATGCCTATGTATCCCTGCAGCTCAGTTAAGGTTTGACATTAAAAGAAATAGCTTGGATTCTTTGCTCTTACAATTAAGGGTAACTCATTTGACACTACACAAGTGTCCTACAGAGACTCTCCTTTTCTTCCATGGAGTCCAGTTTTGAGGATCTATCAATCAGTCAAGGCTACATATACACCATGGTGAAATGACTTCAAAATTTCATTCTTCTAAAGCAACTAAATTCATTCTTCCTAGGAGGCTTTGCTCCTTGTACTCTTGGCCCAGGCTGATGGAGCAGGCATCATCAAAAATCCTTGTCATTGTTGTCTCAGCACACAGTTCTGAAGAAACCAATGAAACACTTCTGACTACATGCTTCATGTGGCATGCTCCTTATCTACTTACAATGGAGCTGGTCATTTGTCCAGACACACCTAGTCCAGGAAGGGCAATCTTATGGTCACCAGCATTAAGAAAACAGAGGTCTGTTCACTTTCATTAAAGCCTGCTCTAATCCTGGCATAAGCTGCTGTTGTCTTTGACAGCTCTGTTTTATGCTTCTCCATTTGATGCATGGGAAACTTGCTCTGAACCAGGTTTGGAAGAGAAGGGGCATGAGATTCAGGTAAAATATTTGGGTAAAATATTGGGTCAAAATTTGGGAAAAAAATAGGGAAGGGAAAAAAGGAAGATGTCCTAGAAAATGTAGGACGAAAGCAAGATGATGAAAGTAAGAAAACAAAAGAAACTAGTCTAGCATATTCGACACAGAGTCAAAAGGTACAGTGGACTACAGAATATTTAGAGGTCCTTTTAGAACTGTCCAGCTTGTCTTAGAAGTCTCCAATGTCTGGGACTCTTAGAAGAGCTTTCATATATAGTGTTTCCTGGTCAAATAAGAACAGCAGAAACTCATAGCTGAGCATATGGCTATTTGTAAAATATAATTCCATAGTAAGAACACTGTCCATGTGCAAACTCCAGATTCATGGTCCTGAGATAGTCAATGAACAGAGAAGCCATTTCTCTGATGGGTCTCTCATTAGGGTGACAAGACATAGAGGGAAGGATGCTACAGACAGAAACAGAATGGAATGAAAAGGAATTCAGAGATCAAAAAAGGGTTCCAAGAAAAGGCTCCGTGAAGGAGGAGTTCCTGACTCTGATGGGTGATAGGATTCCAGGGAGTATTTTGGTTTGTTGGTTGTTGGCCTCTCTTGGCTGTAGCCTTTTGCACTTTGGATGACATTCCAAACATGTTAAAGTTCCGACGATAACCAGAACAAGTAGGCAGAGATGAGGAGTTGTGAATCAGTTTTCTCCCCCAGTACTAATTCAGAACACAACATACTGGAAAGCAAGATGTGGCCAGGCCACCTGCTTCAGCACCCTGTCAGGCAACCTGCTCCAGCACCCTGCCAGGCAAGTTCAGTGAGCCAAGATGTTGCAGAAAGACTTCAACCCACAGTTTCTACCACTGCCAGGTGTAGCAGATGGCACCTACTGGACATAGCTGCTTGTTATCCTGGGGCATTTGCTTACAGGGAGCAGCCTGTCAGTGATTGCTGCTGCTCTCTGCCTACAATCAGCTTCTATGGGTAGATCAGAAAGCCATCAAGACAATGACCAGTGTCATGAGCTGCAGTGTTTGACCAGTGAACAGAAGGTAGGAAATTGGAGTCTACTTTTCCTAAAAGGAAAGACGATATACTTTTGCTTCATACTGTTCAATTTTTTTAGTATTTTAAATAAACTTTTAAAGATTGCAACATTATCTGTGGATGAAGCTAAATCTTCCTGGGAAGAAGTTAACTGCAGTTCACTTGATCAACATCCAGGAAGCTAATACTCTCATGTTATTTTAAAAGTTGACAAATTTGTCCTATTTAATGAGTCCATTGACATCACGGCAGTGTGGGTGTGATCTCGTGGAACCCTAAGATGGGGCAGAGAGGGTAGAAAGAGTGATCCTGGGAATCTCCCATAGAGAACATCTCTCTAAACATTTCCCCTTGAACTGTTTATAATTCAGCGTGGGCAGAGCTCTGAAATCCTGGCGACATACCTGGAAGGGGGCTACTGTTCATGTAGCTCCTGCTGAGGCCTGAGCTCAGGTTGGCAGAGACAGTGTGTGACTGTCAGAAAGTCCCACTTTCTCCAGCTACTAGGCCATCTCCCACAGAGTGACCATATGCTGTGGAGTCCAGGAAATGGGCTCTGCTTACAAGGACACAATCCACCAAAGAGTTTATGTTCAAATGTCCACGGAGCTTGTGAACACTGGGGTGAGTCTTCTAAAGCTCTCTGTTCAGTGTTTAAAAGATTATATCCAAAAGGAGCAGATAGGTGGGCATCTAAAATGCCATTTCTGAGTACTGTGATGCCTCAATGGCTAATGGCGATTGCTTCTCTTTTCGAGGACTTGAGATTGGTTCCAGCGAACTCAGCTTCTAAAACTCAGATCCAGAAGATCAAATGTTCTCTTCTGTGGTGCCCTCAAACACATATGTGAACATAAACACACATCAAAATAAATGTTCAATAATTTTATCAATATTCTTGAATCAATATTCAAGAAAATAATAAATAAAAATCCCCAAATGCTAGTGTTATATACTTTTGGACATGTTTCTTCAGAATATGAAACATTAAAAGCAGAAGAATATTATCTCAATAAAAATACTGTGTGATACATTTCATGTATTTGGAGCCTAAAAAAAAGCTTTTTTTTACAATAGTGTCTTGCATATATACACAAACGTATACTAGATGCATGTGTGTGTGTGTGTGTGTGTGTGTGCACTGTACATTATGTGATAATAATCTCAGTGCAATACTGCTGCTGATAATGTGAACTTGGAACCAGAATCTGAGAGCTTACAGAGACAGAACATGAAGTCTGAGGATAGTGTCACTAATCAGAATTTACATGTCAGCAATGTTCCCACAGAATTTATACACACAGAGACAAAACATAAGAAAAACCACACCTCCAGATGTATTAATGCATATCCACTCATCAATTAACAAATACATAATTAAATAATACATATTAATTCAGGCAATTTAAAAGAGACAAGGAAAGGGAATGGGAAAATGAAAAGTCCATCTTTTCATTTCAGTGACGAAGGTGACATTACAACAAATGTCTAGACAAACTTCCAGTGAGGAAAGAAAAAGAATGAAACAAGACTAGGTACTTCCTGGTCTTCCTTTGAACCAGTTGTCTCCACGGTGACAGCAATGGAACTTTCATGATATCTTACTATAGCTTAATTGAATTGTGTAATTTAATTACCATGGTTTTTTGATAGCACTTATTATGGGCAGAAGTGTTCAGCGCCTTGAGAAAAATCAAGTAGCGCAGTTTGCATAACAAGCCTGGAAGGAAGTGTATGGAGGAAGACCATTTCACACCCCAGCAAACCGACAAATAGAGCGGCTCAGTTGTATGTGGATGGCTACTTTGATGATCAAGTGCTAATATGTAACACAAGCCACAGAAGCTAGGTAATTCATGGTCTAATAAAATAAGACCCGTTTCTTCAGAGGTACTAGAGAGGCTCGAAACGTGAATCTAGGCATTCCAAATGCCACATATTTTCCAGTCACTTGTCATATTTTGGAAATCGATGTTACCCTTGCTTTATACATAATCACAAATAAATGTTTATTGCAACATAAAAATGATTCACTTCCCTTCTATTTGGAAGCTGGTGCTTCTAGATTTTTGCTTTACTTATGGCTATATTATAGGTGACCTTGCCTGAGAAGCACTGAGCACAGCTTTCCTAAGGTCCTATGGCACAAAAGAGAGCTAAGAGCATGATAGGCCTGAGGGCCCACCTGAGTGACACCAAGAGTTGCCAAACCACAATTTGTGTTGGAAATCCTGATGGAGAAGACGATCATAAATGATTCATTTTAATAACTCACAATTAAATCAGAATAGAGCCAAGGATGTCATAGCTGCTCTTAGCCTGAGGGAGCTTGTCATTGAGGTTCTCGATGGTTGTCCTGGGTGGTAGTCATAACACAAGCTAATACTTTGGGCTTGACATATTCTTGAAAATCATTTGTATGCAAGCATTTTTCAAGATCAGACGTAAGCTTTTACATTATTATGCCACTGTTTGAGTGAATTTTAACTTTCATTAATCCTATTGTCAAATAATCAAATATCTGAGCTGAGCCAACAATATATATAAAAAATGATTGCTGATCATTGAAAGCTTTAGACAATCTCGTACACAACTTTGTCAAATAGAAGAATGCATGCACGTACACTCTTCCGAGATTTTTTTCCTATTAGATGGAAGCAAAATGAAATAGGTTTTGTCTGTTTGTTGTTTGTTAGAACTAGAATAACTTTAAATAAGAAGGATACATAAATGAATTTCTTACTGTGTCAGGAAAAAATTAGCAAGAAGAAGAAGAAGGGAGAGCAGGAATAGAGTGCAAATTCCTCTGTATACACTTGAGTTATTTGGTGTTATAAATATCAGAACGAAGCCAGCCTTTTTTATCAGTGAGGTACAAACCACTTTGTAGAGAAGATGCTGCTATGAACCAGGTTGGAGGAGAATCACTTTTCTCCACCAGAGCATCACAAGCTCTCTAGCTTTGTAGGGAAGAGGATGAGTTTAGAGTTCAGTCAGCTCAGCCAAGTGACTGGTTTCCGCACCTGATAGTTGTGACGCCATAGGGTGTTATGAATATGAAACAAAATGTTTATAGCACAGTAAGAACAAGCCCCACCCCTGGGGGGTTCTAAAGCAACCCCTTTCATGTGTAACCTCTTGGATTTGCAATATTGTGTTCCGTATTTTCCAGCAATCAAACATGCCAGCTTCCACCAAAACACTAATCCAGTCAGGAGGTTCACTGGTCAGTCTTGAGACAAAGAGAAGCCTCCATTAATAATTCTATGTCATGTAATATGGAGACTGCTACCAAATACTCACGGTAGGAAATGTGGCTACATCTGGAAGTTTTACTTATTGACCCCTTTACCTAGCTAGGTTCAGTAGTTACTATATCCTGTGTCCATGTATTCTGTCTCAGGGGACATGTAAATTCATACCTCCTAATTACTAAAATCTAACATCCTTGGAAAGATAAAACAATTATTTTTAGTTCCCCAAAAGCAGAATTCAAGTTTTACATGCTCATGTGGTTTGAATAGGAATGGCTCCCATAAGCTCATATTTGTATGCTTGGCCCATAGACAGTGGCCATGGAGGTATGTATGTATGTCTCTGTTGGAATGGGCATGGCCTTATTAGAGGAAGAATGTCACTGGGGGTGGGCTTTAAGGTTTCAAATGTTCGAGCATAGTACTAATGTCTGTCACTTCCTGCTGTCTGTGGATCTGTATATTGAACTCGCAGCTACCTCTCCAGCACCATGTCTGTCTGCTTGTCTCCATACTTCCTGTCATGACAATAATGGACTAAACCACTGAAACCTAAGCCAGTTCCAATTAAATGTTTTCCTTCATATATGTTCCAGTGGTCACGGTGTTCTACAGCAGTAAGATCTTAGCTACATTAAGAATTGCACAAAGAAGGCTTGTCACAAGTTTTGAAGAAGGTGGTTCCAGTCAGTAGAACGCCCAAGAGCTAAGTAAAGGTGCCCAGAAGAGAAGGAAATGTAGGCAGCTGGGCCCTTCCTCTTCCACCACCTCCAAGCCTCCTAGCTCCCAAGGGCTTGAGCTGGTTTAAAGTTGGACTTCACCTGCTCTCACACTTTCCTACCTCCTTTCTGTGCCTCGCATCTGCATGTTTGCCAGGCTCAAGACTTCTGTCTTGCTTGTGTTTCTTACCGGAAGATCCTATCTCAAGTCAACATGGGAGCTTGCTTTGGTCATCTCTCAGGCTGAATGTCATTGACAGTCTTTCTTGGACAGGGTCTTTCTCTGCTTCTTCCTAGGTTCCATTCATTCATGAATATTGCTTACCTGTAGCTGGGCTTGTTTTAAGATGAAGCCAATAGCTTGAAACAAAGCTCATTTCAATCACAAGATGGCAAAATGTCACCCAGCTGGGCCTGAATTTCCATAGTAGTTTCCTAGTCAGTTCCCCTGACATCAGACTTGATGAGCTTTCTTGGCCCAGATACTCATGTGTGGGAGCCTAGAAATATGGTAGAACAGGCTGAAAGAGCCTACACACAGGGAGGTGAAAAATCTGGACCAGTACACTTGAGATATTTTTTCTGACACAACTATAACTGATTGTATAAATTGGATTGTATAAATTTGGTTTTGGTCTTGTTGCATTATTTAAAGGTTTTTGTATGGTTGTATGTTGTTGGGAATTGAACCTGAGCTGTATACGTTGTAGGCAAGCTGATACTATGGCACTCTACCCTCGGCCCTATTTTTATTTGTTTTTAATTTTGACACAGTGTCTCACCTCAAGTTGCCTGCAAGTGGCCTTGAATTTGCTAGACTCCACCCCCACCTCCACCACCACCACCACCACCACCACCACCACCACCACCACCACCACCACCACCACCACCACTCCACGACCTTAACCTTCTGAGTAGAGGGGATTTTAATTCTGTCACAAGAACCAGACAATCTCCTAGTTTTAAAATATGCAATTTGGATTCCTAAACATTTAAAAGTAGGGAGTAAAATATGACTAGTCATTAAGCAAAAAAAAAAAAGATAGAGAATAAATGTTAATACAGCACCCCCTTTCTGGATATACTGTTTGGATAAGTTAATTCATAATAAGTATTTAAGACACTGCTTACAAAAGAGCAACCAATCAACATCTGCTATTGTTATTCTTTTTACTCATCTTCTGGAACAGTGTCATGTAGAGCTCTGTTATTTGGACTGAGATCTAGAAGGCTGGAACCATGTAGCAGAGTTCACATCTTTAATCAGCCTTAATGATCAGAAGCTTGAGACAGGAACGTGGAAGTTTAAGATCAGAATGGACCACATAGCATGACACTATCCAGAAACAATACAGAGCAATAACAATAATGATGAAAAAGAAGAGGAGGAGGAGGAGGAGAAGCGAAAGAGGAGGGAGAGGAAGAGGGGGAAGATGACAAATACATAGGATGCTAGAAGAACAGGTATACCATTCAAGGAAAATTATCTGTGTGAAAATATAGTAAATAAATGAATTTTAAAATGCTAAATTATAAGCAGCTGGTTTCACTAGATGTGCTATAAGATATGTATAAGTTTCACATGTTTCCCCCAGAACAATGAATGTCAGGAAAATCCCAGCAGGGTCCCGTTCTCAGTTCAGTGAGTTTCCCTGCTGGCATGCCTCTGTATTTTCTGTATTCTGCTGTGTCTTCTTTCTGCACTCATTTTTGGGGAAATTTTTAATCACCTACTGTATACCATGGTCTTTCTAATCATTTTCTGATCACTATCACTTGGATAGATTTCTCCAGAGATAGGATATAAACACAAATAATTTGAGTTCATCTGAGCCATCAATATGTGAGTGGAACTACCATAAAACACTTCTTTTTCAGTTTCAAAACATCTTAGTTTGGACCCTTTTAATCATTAATAAACAAAGTAACTAAATTATATTTTCCCTATGGATTCAGATGAGATACTGTCTAAATCAAAATTAAATATTCTAAAGAATCAGTTTATATAGCACCTAACATATTGGATCTAAATTTGAAAGATTAAGTGAAAAATGCTCCCCTAAAAAGGCTTTAGAAATGATATTTGGTCGTCTGTCAGTGATCTTCTCTCTCTACTCAAAGTCTAGTATGTGCCAGATAGGTAATAACTCTTCATCCTCATCCCAGGATGAAGATAAGCTGTATATGAAGTTGCACTAGGAAAGTTAGATAATGTGAACAAAAAATAAATCTCTCAGAATAAAATCCACTTAGGCCAGCAGACATGGTGTTGTAGAAGAAGCTGAGAGCTCTACATCTAGAACTTTATAGAGCATGGAAAGTGACGTTGGGGCTGGTGTGAGCATTTGACACCTCAAAGCCCACCCCCAGTGACACACTTCCTCCAACAAGGCCACAGCTCCTAACAGCGCTACTTTCTGTGAGCCTATGGGGCCGTTTTTATTCAAACCACCACGAAATCTAATCAGAATCACCAAGTAACAGGGAAGCCCCTACAAAACGTCTCTCACCATCAATTAAAACTGCCAGTGCCAAAAAATAGTTTATATCTGACTGATTTGATGATGAAAGTGATCCCATGGAAAGCCACAAACAAACCAGCCTACTGCCAAGGCTAGTGATTACTCTCCACAAAATCATGCTAAGTCATATTGCTAAAGACAATATCTACACAGCTCATTGAACACAGAGCAGTAAACTTTAAAGTCTTCACCATTAATACCTAGTGTTCAATGAAACCTTTGGAGGCTCCATGACTCATAATGTTTATTCAAAACACTTTTTATTATCCATTCATTTATTAATTAATTTTATCTTACAGGCTCTGTGTATATATTATGGCTTCTGTTTTCATGTTTTAAAGTATTCTTGTGTGTGTAAAAATGTGTCTTTGTGTGTATATGAGTTTCTTGTGTATTTCTTTAGTTGTTTTTCTTCTATATGTTTATTTTGTATTATTCTAGTTAGTTTTTCAATCTTATTTTACTTTATTCTTTAGAAGCCCGTTTATTTTCTAACAAGATACAAAAAAAAATATGGACTCCAAATGAGAGATGAGGATTATCTCAGAGGAGTTGGGGGAGCAGAAACCATAATCAGAATATTTTATATGAAAATATTCTATTTTTAGTAAACAAAAAATAGAAAGAAGAAAAAGTATATTTTCATGATTATTCTATGTATATTCTTTTTACTCATGCCAAGCAATTCACTTTATGTTATAGATAACAAAATAAGTAGCATAATATTTTAAAACCCCAAGTATATGACAAGATATAAATAAAATTTTATGAAAAAGTATGGACATACATTGAAGTACTACTTAGCAAAGCATACCAGCATACCGTGGCCGGTGCTGGTGGCCCACACCTTTAACCTGTACACTCAGACAAAGAGGCAAGCAGATCTCTGTGAGTTCGAGGCCAGCTTGGTTTATAAAGAAAGTCCTCGGATAGTCAAGACTACACAGAGAAACTCTGTCTCAAAAACAAACAAACAAACAAACAAATAAACAACAACAACAACAAAAAAAAACCAATGAAACAAAGTCCAGTGTAACATTTGACACATGGAGAGACTTAGATGAATCTCACAAATCGAATCCTGAATGAAGGGATATGGTCTCCGTGCACTGCACAGTTTGGCTTGTGTGGCACTTAACATCAAATTGTCTTGACAGTAAAGAGACAGTCTTTGCCAGAGCTACAAATGAAAGCTGTGACTCCCCTAGATGACCAATCTGGGGAGAACCATGGAGTTGTCTGCATCCTGATGATGATGGTAGAGGTAATGATGAATCTAAACCGAAAACACTCTTAGCCACTTCCCCGCAAAAGGACAATTACATCATGCTACTTGTGAGCATTCTGTGAGTCGAAGTTCTCCAGAGAGACAGAAGCAGCCTGAAGTACCAAAAGATTTGTAATGAAGAGTCACACAGGGATGTAGGAGGATGCCAGGCGCCAAGCTGCAGCATGAGCCCCAGCCCCAGAGACCTGATGGTTATGTAGTTGATATTCTAAGACACTTAGCTGGGTAACGACAAAGACGACCTTCTTCTAGTAAGATTGCAGGTGATTGGATAAAGTCCATCCACACCAAAGAGGGCAATGCACCCACCCAAAAGTTACAAACTTAAATGTCAATAGCATTGCAAAACACTCTTCAAGGTGACACAAGGGCAAAACCACCTTTTAAAGCTTTAGACACAAGATCATCCTTCAATAAGCAAGGAAAGGTTGGTGACAAATTGAGGGGGAAAAAGTAAGTTAATAGTCTCCACAAATGAAGAAACAAACTGAGTTTTAAATCAATTGTTTCAATGTTACCTTCCCAATGTTGGTCATACTTTGACATCAGCATTTGAAAAGAATTTCGGGGAGAAAAATAAAATTTAAAACAAGCTTTCTTAATGAAATTAAGTAATGTGCTTGCATTTCTTTTTGTATCCTTATATAATAATACTGTGTTTTAAGTCAATCTAATAAGAAAATCTTAAGTTCTCAATGTCTTCCATTATAGGTACATGGTATATATGTGGTCCTGTGTGAACTAAAATATAGACATCAGAATAGTGAAAAGCTATATCTTTGATACGGAGAGGTTTTGTATGGAGAACAGGGAATCCATGCACCTATCAGACAACAGCAGCTAGGGATATAGTATAAAGAAATGTGTGTTAACAGCTCCAACCTCATTCATAGTATCTTCTCCAGCTTTGCAACTCCCTGTGTTCAACCAATCTTGGGAAATTCAAATTAAGAGAAACAAATAATTTTCCTAGTTATTTTCCATGGCATTTTTATTTTTAGAAAACAATAAAGAGCTGAGGGTATGATCCTGTGGATAAGAATCAGCAGTACAAACATGAGAATTTGTGTTTAAATCTCTAGCATCCGTGTTTGAAAAGGAACCTGTGAGACCATCGTTGTTAGCTCAGAAATATAAGATGGAGACAGGGAAGGAAAAAGGATTCTCGGACTTTGCGGCTGCTAGGCTAAATCAGGATCAATTGGAGAACCTGTCTGAAGGCAATAGGGTAGAGCCTGACAGAGATCAGGGCACCCCAGGACCTCCACACATGGATTCACCCACACACATGTGTGCACATATACACATGGAGAAAGAAATCTTAGTGTCTATTAATATGTAGGAAAATGCTCTCTCTCCTTCCCTCCCTCCCTCCCTCCCTCTCTCCCTCCCTCCTTCCTCCCCCCTCTGTGTGTGTGTGTGAGTATACAATGCACAAAAGGTTCCCCAAATTTTGCTTTTAAGATTTATTTAATTCTATTTTATGCACTTGATTGTATTTGTGTGCATATATGTCTATGCACAGTGTGCATACAATGCCTGTGAGGCCCAGAAAATGGTGTCGGATCCCCTGGAACTGGAGTTCCACATGAGCGTGGAGCACTATGTGGGTTCTGGGGAGCAAACCCAGTTCCTCTCCCAAGGCAACAGGTGTTCTTAACCACCGAGCCCTCTCTCTAGTCCCAGTACTTCTCATGCATCTGAAGAAGAAGGCGTCCGGCAGGATCACTCCTTACAATTCAGGAGTTCATCACGAAGGCTACCAATCAATGTTGGTTAGAGCTACATTTCAGGAAACCATCTTCCCTCCCTAAGGACTAGACAAAGCCAATGCATTATAGCTGGAGCTGTAGGATGTCACCTACCTCTTAAGTAAAGAACAAAAACCAGAAAACAAAAAGAGGAGAAGAATCATTAATAAGGTCTGGTTCGTTGACAGTTCACGCAGGGAGAAAATCTTCCATGGTTTCTTTTACATGCATAATAGACAATGAATAGACTTGAAGTTTAGGGCAGGTAAACTTTTCTTGGAGTGGGGCATTTTGGGAATTATTGAGACCATAATTCCTAAACTGGCTTTAGTTGGAGAGTCAATAATTTACTAAAAAGCTATAGATTTTCTTTAGTTTCTTGGTTACTTTAGTTTTCTCATTGCTACTTTACACAGAAACAAGTAACTCCAGCAAGTCTTGTTGTCAAGGTAACAAGAAGAGAGTATTCTTCAGGAGCGGAGGCAACAGTTTATAACAGAAACCAGTTCAAGGTCCTTGAAGTCATTAGTTTATTGCAGCTGTACTTAACAATTTTGGTCTTAGACAGTAGATTTAGGGCTTTTTGAATAATCTTTTCCATGGTTTCATTTATTGAAGTAAGTTACAATATTTTGCCCCTCCCTCTTCTCCTTCCTATCCTCCCCATATCCAATGCTAGCTGCCCATTCACGAATGGCCTCCTCTTCTCTAACCATTGTTACTGTATGTAAACAAACAAACATAAACACAACCTACTGAGTCCATACACGGTTTTCTCCGTGTTTGTTTCCAAGGGCTGACCACTTAGTATTGGATAACTAATCAGGGTGCTCAGCCCTGGAGAAGATGGATTTCTCCTCTCAGCAGTTATTAGCTGCCTGTGGCTTGCACCTCGTGTAGCCGTGGAGCCTGGTTTGATTTCTCCCATTTCACTGTAATTATGACTATTTTTAGAATCCTTCAAGTCTTCTTTAGACAGACGTCGCGACGAGACTTCATGGAGGTAGCTTCTACTCACAGTAGAGTCCTGGTCCTCTGGCTCTCACCATTTTCCTGACCCCCTCTACTGAGATAGCCCCTGAGGAGCTGTGTTGTCCATGTATCAATTGGAGCTGCTTCAATCTCCATAATGACTGCCACCCACTCAAACGCCATCTTGATAATTAAAATGACCGTTTACTACTTCACTCTTGCCTCCTACAGCATGTTTCATTTTCATCACTCAATTAGCAAAGACTGTGGACCCCTTGACTGTGAGACATCCTGTCACTCTTTGTGGGGGAAACACACTAAAATAAAGGGATGTGCCTCGCAATCACTGTTTATCACGGATTAATTACAGAGCCCTTGCAGTTAGTCTCTATATTTCAAGAACTTCTATTTTTTTTTTCTCCTCTGGATCCAGCAGCTCTTTGTTTTAATTTACATTCCTCTTAAATACCTCCTGCTATGTAAGCAATAATTCCTTCCAAATCAATTGTTAGCAGCGGTTAATGACTGGTTCGTTAATTAATAGCTCAAAGCAAAGCCGAGGGTGTTCTCTGTTTCAGCAAGTCATCAGCCTCTAACTGGGGCATTACTGCTACTGTACCCTCTAATCAGTGGCTACTCACTGCTTCACTACCACGTATTTAGAGTACAAGAACGGATTGAATGGGAAATAAGTTACATCATTATCCAACCTATTATAATAATACATCTATTTTAAAATTATTTGCATGTCCAGACTGCCTCTCTCTCTCCATGGCATGAGCCAGTGGTAGAGCATTTGCAGCTTGGGACACTCACTAGCTGCAGCATCTTCTCTCCTCAGCCAAGCCGAGCCCAGAGACTGCTTGCTATAGCTCGCAAAACTCCCTGAATCCTTTCCCCAAATTGTAGCCTTATGCTCTGCAGCTCACTGACAGCAAAAGGAGAGAGACCGTTGCACGTTTTCTGCCCGACAACCATATGGTTTGCTCAGTAACACCAGCCAAGTCTTCGGTACAGCAAGCAGAGAGGGTGATGCTTCAGCACCACAGGAAGCTAAGGAGCAAGGCTTCAGCTCTCCCATCACCTTCAGCCTGCTCTGGGAGACTGAAGGGAAGAAATACAGCAATGCTATGTTTCTTGTGCAAAGAATTCTAGCAAACAAAGAGAAAACGGGTGTCAAAAAGAAAAACAAACAAAAACTATAGACGGTATAATGTCCCAGAATTTTACTTTTTCTTTACAAATTGTATGACCACGTTGCAGGACATTGTTACCCATCAGGCAGCTGTCTTGAGATTGTGCTAAAGCCATGCTTTCAGTCTGCTACTCTCTTCGTTCAGTCTCCAGCTCCCTGAGACTGCAGGGCAAGTTGGCATTGATTACATCATTAGCCCTTCCCCGCATTTACCAAGCACTGAGCTAGTGCTGTTAAATCTGCAGCTAAATAATACTCTGGGGGATTAGGATACAACATCCATCAGTGTTTGCTTTTCATTATTTCGGGATAAGCCGTTGCCAGGTGAAACTCGAGATATGACCACAGAAAGATACATCTTATATTCCAACGATGCTGATGTCAGGTTTGCTGATAACACAGTATCATGGGATCTCAGAGGGGATAAAGGAGGAGAAAAATTGGTGGTATCGTAAGTGGGGAAAGTCAGAGCAGGCAGTCATGGGCAGAGAGACTGAAGGCTGAAGAGACAGATGATGTGTAAACACCACCAGAGTAGGAAACAGAAGAGTGTAGACATTGCCAAAGGTGCAGAGGGTCAAGGCAATGCTCACCTGGGGTGCTCACTTCTGGGAGAACCACGGGTCATGCTTTTGGCTGAGCCAACAGTAAAATAAAGCACAGAGGTGGCCTCTCCTCTTACACAACAAGACTTCAAGCTTTCTTAGGGGATGGCTACCCACCCACCGGGGCCTCCGTCCACGCACATTTCATTATTTGTATAATTTTTAAAATCTTGAATATCCCTAAAACTCTCTCAAAAATGACAGAGCAAATAAAATACACCCATTAAGATGATAAATGCCAAGCAATCTACTCATCTACAAAGATGATTAAAATTTAAAAGATTAAAATATCCACAGCCATGATGTTTCAGCTAAACTCCATGCTCTAATGGATTAAGGTCCCATTACTGATAATGGTATAAGCTTGAAATACAAGGCTTTCATCAAAAATATAATGAATACTGTTTATGCTCCATCCATTTGAACAGTCTTCTAAGACTTAGGGAAATCAGATTTGTATAAACGTTCATAAAGCTTTATTTTCTTAGCTTTATCACTACTCCAAATAGCAATGGCAGAACCTATAATTTTGGTTTGCTGATCGTCTAGTCTTTCCTCAGTGCTGGGCCTCATTGCGTCTGATGCATAGAGGAAAGCTGCCTAGGTAGTATTTTCATGTACATTTTACTGAAACCCAGTACTGATAAGGAGATACTTCGTGATGTGGCTCAAGTCAGTCAAAGTACCAGCACATTCTGCCTGAATTGATATCCAGTATAATCGGCAGTGGCCTTGGAATTTCGTCTCTGAGGTCTATCTCATTTCGCTTTTATCTTTCAAGCACCACCATTTCAAAGCACCATCTTGTGCTTTGTTTCTTTATATTTCCCATGCAACCATAACACTATCTTGATTGAAAGGACTTGATTGCAAAGTCAGTCTTGCCTTCTGCTGATTCCCCTACCCTAACACTGACATGGGTAATCGCTCTTCGGAGTATTCCTCACCTCAAAGCTCACCTTCATGGCTGAACCTAACATTCATCAGAGACAGATTCAAGAACCACAGAATTGATCAGGCTTGCCTGGCTATCTTTAGTAGCCATCACCGGGAGTCAATAGTGGGTGAAGATTCATCAAAAATCCAGCAGAGGTGCTCAGTCTGGTCGTTGAACCAAAGAAAGACTCAATAGGTCATCTAAGGCACTTACATGAGCACAGCACCTGAGTAATAGGAGAATGCCAACACAACCTTTGGGGTTTCCAAATGCTCTTTGCAGTAATTATAGCTGTGGGACTTGAATTCACACTGATCCTTCTGCAGTTGTCAAAGCAGAAAAGAACAAAAATTGTACTCATGTCCTAATTATGTATCGAATATAGTTTCTTTATTAAATTGGCCCCTTTTATGCGTTCTACCTACAAGGCTCTGATGTTAGAGGGTAGGCTGCCATCTAAACTCTTCATATCTATTAATTAGCTATAGATTGAAAAGCCGGGCCTAATCTATGCCTCTATTAGTCCAGGACCACCTGTGGTAGATCAGGTACCAGTATTTTAGCTAATTGGGCTATGTTTATATTATATAATAATGTAAGAGGGACTAAGTTGTGCACAATAAATTTATTTTTCACAAACAACCGACTTAACATATTTGGCTTTTAGAGCACACTAATTATTCACACCATTGGCAAATATTCAAAATACTGCAGGAATGGAAACTCAGGCCTTAAAAATAATTTTCTCACATTTTCATTTTCTGTGAAAATAGTTCTAGTTCCCTAAGCATTTGTTTCCTAGTTCATTCGGAATATTTAATCCCTGCAAAACTGTGTTCAAAGTAATGCTATACCTCTGTGCTATGATCGGCATAGATGAATCACAACCCAGAAAACAACTGGGAACCGTACTTTGCCTAACTCCAATTTGCAGAAGAGAAAGTTCAGGCTATGAGCCAGCCACAGAAACAAGACCTAAAAAGTTGGGCACCCACAAAGGGTGGCACTGAGTGTCAAAAGGGTACTGACTGGAGTGTTGGATTGCTTGGCATGGACTTTAGTGTTGAGGATGGAGAAAGTGTGTTCAACCCACAGTCTGCAGGCAATCTGCATGCATTCAAGGACAATTATGAATGTGACCCAATACAAAGCCATAAGCTTACTTAAAACATTGTATTTCTTTATTTACTTATTTATTGAGTTTTCTTCTTTGTTTGTTTGCTTGCTTGCTTTCATGACTCTATTTTATGGTTCTCAAGCATGAAGCTTGTAGAAGACAGCATCATGAGGTGATGTCAAAAGACTAGATATCTGTGGTAGACATAAATGACAGGAGACATCGAGTATGAGAAGTCTCTTCGGTTAAGCTAATTTTGCTTGTTTGTTTGCTTCCTTTTTTGAGACAAGGAAGGTCTCACTGTGTTTCCTTGTTTGGCCTAGAACCTATGTAGATCTGTAACTCTGTAGATCTGGCTAGAATCAAATTCATAAATATCCACACGCCTCTGTCTCCATGGTGCTAGTGTTAAAAACATATATCACCATCCTTGGATAGTTAAGCCAATGTTTGCCTACGAGTGAGTATAGGAAGAAATTAAAGGAGGCCAAGTTCAAGGAAAATCATATCCCAAATACTGATAGAAATAGTTGATTCCATCTCTTCAGTTAGGTGAGAAAGTAAAAGCCACTTCTTCAGTTTTATGCATACATGGAGAAAGAAACAAGTCCATTCCTGTTTTCGCAGGAAGAGAAAGAACAGAATATCTATTAACCTTCAAACACATAAACCGGCTCAAGCCTCAGAACTTCTACAAGATTCACCCTGCCATGTTAACATATTTGCTCTGCATGTGCCTTTCCAAAGATCTTGGTTTCATAGCCACAAGAATATACCCTGCAGAGTTAGAGAAATGACTTAAACAGTTGCAGGGGTTCAGAGAGTCTAGTGTAAAGAGGCACATGCTATATCAGTCTCCACACTGAATAATGAAGTAAAGTTCTTTATGATTCCTTAGGAAGCATGACTTCTTAGAATGCCATGCATAGGTAGTCGTGCCTGTTTTCTCTCTGTCATCTCGAGTGTGCCTATGGTAAGAACCTCAATTCAGACCTTCCATTTGCTGAACTTAAGACAAGAACAAAGATGTCACATTAATTTAAATATATATGAAGTTTCTAAAAACATGTTATATATCAAATAACATTATTTATACATTTAAGATATGTTTTATATATATATATATATAATACATCTAATACTAATTTTTATCTTATTTCACATATATTAGTGTTATTCCTGAATATATGTCTGTGTACCACTTGCATGCCTGATACTCAAAAGGTCAAAGCAGGACATCGTATCTTGTGAATCTGCAGTTGAAGATGGTTGAGACCCCACTATGGGTGCTGGAATTAAACCCAGGTTCCCTGAAAAAGCAGCCAGTGCCCGTATCCACTGAGCCAGTCCCCAAATTAAATACATGTTGTGTTCCTACTTAGTTGAAGAGCCTTCACCTGAAGGACCAGAGCTGAATTTTGAGTTCACAGACATTGCAGTTTCATTAAGAGAAGGCAGCAGGCTCAAAATCTGTGTCCAGGGCTGTGAAACTCACAGACGAGTGTTTGCTAAATCCGTTCCAATTTTCCAACGCAGTTCCAAACACATGGGTCAAAACTGAACAGAATACACTCTGCTTTGGAAGGGACGTATGTACATTGGAAAGTAAAGCATCCAAAATCGTTTCAACACTTAAAAGAGTAGCTGTGCCTGAGTTGCCCTGCTAAGAATGAGATCGTGCCTCAAGTAAATCTGGATGCACTGGACTTAATAAGGGAGCAGAACAGACTGATGATTTCTGGGCTCTAATAGATTCTGTCATTGCCATGTGAAAGTGCTGGCTACATTGTGAGGCTTGTATTGTCATCTTGCTATGAGTGATTAAAACTATTTTTTTCCTTAAAATGATTTCTCTGTGCAAAGTCCCAAACACAAATTTCTTCTTATTTCGATATAAAAAAATATATTTCATTGTTTTCATGCATTTTTATTGAACATGTCCTTTTACCTCCTAGCATTTGCCAGTTATTTTTTTTCAGCTTTAAAATCTCAGCAGATGAAAAATGTAAACTTTGTTTTTAAACTGCAAGCACCTCCCAACATTGTTTGGTTGATCTACCTAGGGTTTGACATTTATATTTGATAAATGTGTTTGAGTACTTTGAAAATTACCTCAACATTTTCTCTAGACAAACTCATAAGAAGGAATTTGTAAGATCCAGCAACAAATCACAATTTGAAGAATTTAGTTAAATTTCCTATGGGAAACATCCACAAGGCAGCCAGACACTTCACTTGGTTATCCAATTTTATTATTCATGATTAAGCTGGTTCTCTCTTCTGGGTAATTCATTTGTATTGAATGTTCATTATAAGAAATTCTCTTGCCTGCATTCTTTATAATCATTTTTTCCTTATAAAAACTCAAGATCTACACAGGATCAGAAATCTTCTACCCTCCTCATAGAAAAGCATGATCTAGGACTAGCAGCTTTGTGATCCTTTCTAGCATCCTGGCTAGAAAGAGGGCTAATTCCATGTTCTTTGCCCTCTGTGACTCCTGTTGATACTCAATAAATGTTAACTACCAATAATAACTATGCTGGTAATCAGAGCTTCTCTTCAAATAAACTAGTTTGTCTCAACCTTGTTTTTACCCCATGTCTCTTAGTAATTGTCTAACATTTTCCCTGCTGTTCCTGTCTTTTTAATTATATTCTCCTGACATGAGTCTTACAGCATCTTAAAGCAAATGGAAGAAAGGCTTAATGCTTTCCACAAAAGGAAGAGCAGGGTGCAGGTGCCTAGCAGTCAGAATAGTAAATTTCAAAGGAATAAGCAAGGTCTTGAGCTCCTTCTTCATAGAAGAGAATCAGGAAGCGTGAGAGTACAGGGAGAGTGGAAAAAATAATTAGCTCTCATAACTTTATAATGTGGACAATTACATCTTGGTTTTATTTAATCTTCATTGTATTGGGAAGAGTTGATGCATTATAAAAATTTGTAGTCACAAAGGAAGGAATTTGTTTAGCATTAAGGGAGGGATGAAAAGACATTAACTATGTGTGATTTATTGACATCTATTAAGCATTTTGATAATAGAAAACACACATATGTACACTAAAAAGAAAGACACAAAGTTGACCCATATCTACACTTAAAACAGATGCCATTGATCCAAAGGCAAGTGTTCTGACAGGACTGGCTGTGGTGAGGTTTTCTCCACAGCACAGGGTTCAGGAACATTCAAGGATGCCAAGGCTGAGCTAACTACCCCATCATTTTGTCTTGTTTCCCTACCCCCATGTTAGCACCACACTATGTTATGCTTTGTTTCTGTGACATAATATGCAGCAGAAACATCTCTAGTGGGAGAAATTTATTTTATCTCATGGTCTTCAAAGTATCACTTCATGGTCACTTGTCCTCTTGGGCTTGGGCAGAACTTGGTGATGGAAAGATGTCGCATATAAGGTTCTTGGCATTGTAGGAGCTGAGAGCCAGGGTGTGGGGGGGGGGAGGAAGAAGGGGAGAGAGCAAGACAGACAAAAAGAGAGAGACTATGAAGGAGTACATGAATGGGCCAGAGTGAAAGACAGTCTCATGGGTTTTCCTCATCGAACCACTTCCTCCAAGTCAGCCTCACTTCCCACTTTTCATTGTCTCTAATAACATCATTTCATGATCTCAGCTTTGGGTGTCTTACCTACTTAGCACATTGTACATATTCAATGTGGTAAGGATAAATGTGATCAAAATTCCCACTGTAGTTAACGCTGGGCTAAAGATTCATGGAGGCCTGTTCAAGAGAAAGAAAGGGGCTGTGTGCTGCTACATCTGAAACAAATGTCTTTCTTTTATTTTGTTTTACCTTCTTTTATGAATTATTCCTTAAGGATCAACATTTATGTTTGAAAAATAAAAGTTTTGTCAACTTTAAGCATCATGCAAAAATTCTTGAGGATCATCTGTGTTGTGGAGAAAAAGCATCCACAAAAGTTATATAACCTTCAAGAGCACACATCTTTCTTTTGTGTTTGGTTGGGTGGTTGGTTGGTTGGTTTTGTGTGGTGTGTTGTGGTGTGTTGTGTTGTGGTTTGGTGGTGGTGGTGGTAGTGATGGGGGTGGTGGGGGTGTTGGTGATGTGTATGTATGTGTGTGTGTGTGTGTCTGTCTTTCTGTGTATATTTGTGTATTTGTGTGTATGTGTGAGTCTGTGTGTGTATGTCCACTCATACAGACCAGCAGACAACCTCAGTTATCATCCTCATGAAGACATGCCATCTCATGTTCAAGACCATCCATTGGCTGACAACTCACCAGTTGACAGCTACACTGGCTGGCCAGTGAGCCCCAGGTAGCTTCCTATCTCCTACAGTGGATTCTAGGGGTCAAAGGTTAATTCTCATGCAAAGCAAATGTGTTACCAATTTATTCATGTCCCTTGTACCCTCTGCATATATTTTTCATTCATTATTTGTTGAGCATTAATGCTATATACAAGGAAACTTTCAATAAAAATTGAAGTCGCTGCCTTCAAGATTATAGTTTAGAGAAACACTAATTTGAAAGATAAAAATAATTATTTAATTACTAATATAGAAAAAGACAATTGTGAAGAGTATTATAAATAAAAACATAGGTTGTTGCGAAATTTCTTAATAAAAGAAATTCGTTTTCTTTACAGAATTATGACCTTGTTAATTAAACTGTCATTTTGCTTTATAAACAACAATAAAGTTTAGTTTGAAGTATTATTTCTATTTTATCATATAACATACAGTGTAGACTATTCATATTTTCCACACATTGGTAAAAATGTAACTCACCATAAGCAGAGATCATTTTCAATATTTTGTCCTTTAGGTCTTCAATATCTTGAAATAGATTCAAGTTTCTTCTAAGTAAGATCATTCTCCTAGCATCACTTCCTTGGGGCAATCATTATTTTAAAAAAGACCCTTCAGCTCATTCAATCTTTCCCCTAACCCTTCCACAGGGGTTCCCCATCTCAGTCCAATGGTTGGCTATAAGTATCTGCATCTGTCTCAGTCAGCTGCTGGTAACAGCCATGCTAAGTTCCCTGTCTACAAACACTGCATGACATCAGTAATAATGTCAGGGTTTGGTACCTGTCCACAGGATGGATTCTAAGTTGGGAAGACCAACAGCATCAACTAAACTGAACCCCTGGAAGGTTCCAGGGACTAAGACACCAACCAAAGAGCATACACAGGCTTGTCTGAAGTCCCAGGCACATATGTAGCAGTGGACTGCCTTATGTGGCCTCAGTGGGAGATAATGTGCCTATTCCTGAAGACTTGTCACCCCAGGGAAGGAAGACTGAGGGGAGCATCCTCCCAGAGGCAAAGGGAAGGGGAGTGGAATGAAGAACTCTAACAGAGGGGACCAGGAGGAAGGCAACATTTGGAATGTAAATAATAAAATAATCATTAAAAGTCTCCTTTTATTAGTATGTGATAATTGTACAAAATCATGTCCTTTTGTAAACAGCATAAAATGAAAGTGGGAAGACAAACTAAGCAACTAACCTGTAGTATATTGAAAACAAATCCTTTCAATCAAAACCATTTTTTAGAGTTTTTTCCTTGATCCTTAACAGTTCAAGTATAGATCCACAGCTTACGTGTACTCAATCTGCCTGATATGCACTATGCTAATGAACATGAAAGTCAAGCATCACGTTTTTGGTTTTTCAGCAGCATTGTCCTGAGATTGGTACCAGAAATAGCCACCTGATTAACATGTCCCAAAGTAAAGTCTACTATTTCTCTAGAATGATCTAGAATCTAATTTTTTTTCTTGGTGTTAAAATGGTTTGAAGAGTTGGTAAATTGACCCAATAACTTCATCTACCTTAAAGTAGGGTTATCTTCTGGGAAACTACTCAGGCTCACTAATATGTAGACGGAATGTTAATGTAGTAAGATGTAGAAGGAATAGCATATAAACTCCACACCAAGATATCATGCATACACATTTAAGAAATAAAGTGCTCAGCTTAAATTCAATAATTAATTTCATAGACTGTCTCAAAAAGAAAACAAGCTTTTAAATCTTCACTAAACAGATATAGAAGTCAATCCTAATATGTCAACTTATAATCAGTATCTTAAGAGACAGGAAAACATGGACATCAATGTGTAGGATTCTAAGTCAGCAGATGGCTTTCGGATCTTCTGTGTACATTGAATGCAGGAGCTGGCTGTCTTAGCAGAACCTATTCTTTGAACCCAGTAAACAGAATCTGATAGGCTGTGGTCAATATGCATAAATTAGCACATTTCCCCATTAGATATAAGTACTGAAAAACAGGAAAGCTTGCCCACACTCTAATTAAAAATATTTTTAATGAAGAGCTTTCTAAAAAATCTCAATGTTCTCATTCTAATTCCTCCCAGCTACACAGGGTGCTCGATCTGCTCAAAAACAACAGTCGTATGCAACAGACATAAGGGATTTTTACCAAACCATCAGATCAGAGTGGAAATAACATTGTGTCTTCTGCTGTCTTAACCCCTGCCACACACTGTCTTAAGGAAAATGGATCTTTACCCAATGTAACCCATATGCCAATGACTTCAAGTACTTCCTTCATAACATGGATGAGGAACAGGGGGTTCAAAGAGATTTACTATCACACATCGAGAAAAGGGGTTCAAAGAAAGCCATCATTTTTTCTATAAGATACAGAAGGAAGATTCCAGTGCCAAGTTCTTCCCCCAAACCACCACCAACCAATATGATTCTGACCAGGTCTTACTCACTCAGTAGCACCTTCTTCCTCCACAACATAATGGACAAGCAAAGCTTATCTCTGTGGATAATTTTTTCACCATAATTTACACCTCATGTTTTGGGGTGTAAATCTAATCCTCATGTAAGATCTAATCCTCTTTACAGTGTTTAGTGGTTGCTATCACAATAGTCACAGGGCACGAGTTCTCCCCCACAACTCCAAGTACTTCATTCCTGTATTTATACTTACCATTTTATGTTTCCAGTCTAGATTTTACTTAGCCACTCTCACAGATATTTTTCTATACTGTCTACTCCATTTATTTATTACCCTTTTTTTTGAGGAACAGCAACAAGAGTTCTTGATTTTATATATTTGTCCAGGTATTTATTATGGGGCTGCTGAACAGATCCAGCTCATGCATGCTACATGAGCAATTTACCACTGAGCCACACCCCGGTACTGAGAATTCTTTATTTGACCTTGATGTTTAGTTTGGGTTCCAGTAATTTCTTCTCACTTAGTTCAAGGGCTTTTTAAACATCAGGCTAAGTTCAAAGAATCCTTAGCTAGAGGTAGCTGATTTCAAAATTTCTGAACAAGCATTTATATTGAAAACATAAATATATTTTACTGAATCAAAATGTGGCAATATGGTATTTTATTATAAGACACTTTTATGTTTATTGTTTATCGTAGAACAGCAAATGCTAAAGGAAATCTATTCTTCGTGTTTTTCTCTAAGAGCATTAAAGGTCATGTTTGTTCCTCTTCACTTCTTTTTTTCCCTCTCTCCCTATACCTAACCTTGAACCTTCATTCCTCTACCTTAGGGAATACAATTTTCAGTGATCTTTTCTGCAATCCCCATTTCTTTTCAGCCACACCTCCCTGTTCACTTGTTCGTCTTCATTTGCCCACATGAGTTCTACTTTCTGTAATCTTGGAGCCCTGATAATATGGACTCCCTTACTTCAGAGGCTTATAGCTTATTTTATGCCACTGAATTATTGGGTAGTCTTATGAAACCTATGGATCCTATATCATAGCACTATGTAAAGCTGTAATATATTGAAATGTAGGTAACAAAATATTAAAATAAAGTTACCTTATAATCATATATTATCAACATATTTAATAACATATCTAATGATTGAATTATCAATGCTATGTTTACAAATGCATAATTATCATAATTATATTTTAACTTATATGAAAAATAAAGTATGATATATAAATCCCTATGTAAATGCATATGTAAAGAAGAGAGTCCTACATTTTTATTTCGCTTGGTGTTCATCAAAAGCCATGAAAATGATGTTAACAAACCCAATTAAATCTAAGTTTAGAATTCCTTAGCTATGACAGTAAAAGCAGTTGTTTTGATTAGCTTTTGTCAACTTAACACAAAGCTAGACATATCCAGAAAGAAGAAATTTCAGTTGAAGGATTATCTTTATCAGAGTATTCTGTGGGCATGTCTGTGGGGCAAGTTCTTGATTAGTGATTGATAAGCAGGACTTAGCTCAATGTGAACTGTGCCTTCCTTAGGCAGGTAATTCTTGGCTGTATAAGTAAACAGAATGAGCAAGCCATGGACAGCAAACCAGGGAGCAGCATTCTCCCATGGCCTCTGCTTCATTTCCTGCCTTGAGTTCCTGTCTTGACTTCAGTGATGGACTATTCCTGGGAGTGAAAGATGAAATAAATCCTTTCTTTCCTAAGTTGTTTTTGTTATTGTGATTTATCACAGTAAATTATCTTTGCCAAAGTATAGATGGTTCAATCAATGATTGAAGTCTACAATGATCAATGGAATTACCTCCATAAAATCTCACCAACATGGCTGCCTTATCATGATCGGAATGAGGACAGCAAAATCTACATGCTAACAGGGATAGGAGAAGACCCAGAGGTCTCAACCCTACACAAAGGCCAATAGGCAATTAAAGAGCATTGAAAGCAGGATAAATAGTCTTCTCAAGGGAGAACACACAAAGTGATTATCTAATACAAAATGGTCAACCCTGAAAATGTAAGATATAATATGAATATACTTTGTTAGCAACAGTTTAAATTTGTGCACAAGATTGGTTTAATGCATGCATGTCAGACATATCCTAGATGGACAATGTCAGTAACTAGTATATAAAAGGGATTGGAATAGACAATGAATGGAGCAATCCATTAGTTGAATTAAATTTGGAAATAAAGCAAAAACATTAATTATCTGAATTTAGAAAGTGTTTTATTGAACTAACTGACACCCTTAAACCAGATGATGAATGATCAAGTGAATAGTTTTGAAAGAATATTGAATAATTTCTTTCTCCCGAAAGAATTTAACCTATCAGAAGTATATGCAACTAGAGAAAACAACAAAATTGTTTGAAATCTGGTATATTGAATTTATTCAGTAGGGGACTTCTTGAAAGCTCTCCCTGAATACAGGGAGTTTTGAAAGCTGGTTTGTCTATATGTCAAAAATAAATTATAGAGTTGGAGCTTAAGTTCCCACTCTTTCATTTCTTAATTCCTCAATGTTAGGCAGATTGCTTTAAGCATGAGTATTTCTTATTTTTTCCCCATTCCTTAAATGAGAACAATGATAATGATAGCGACCCCCGCAGAGCTATGGAGAGTAATTACTCCACATACACAAATGTAATGAGCATGGTGCTGGGTATAGTGAAAGCACTCAATATGTGTTGATTATATTTCAAAAATATGAGTTTACTAGATCTACAAATTAAGATGCTATCATTTAAAATCATAGTCAAATGAAAGGTCTCCTATGGTCCCCCTTTTTTTTCTCAGATAAATCATGTGTTTGTAGTTCTAGAGAGAAAGCTATAATTTGGCTCCCCATAAAATTTCCTTGATCCTTAGATAATGCAAAGGCCATAACACTTCAGAATTCAGAGTCCTAGGAGGCTGGGCGTCTAAACAGAGTTCTTTGAAAGAATGCTGATTGCATTGTCTACTCCCTTCTTACTGCCATGGTACAAAATAATTATACTCTTTTGAACACAAGGTTTCCACACAGTGAACCAGAGTTTCTGAAACTGTGTCTCCTCTGTGAAGGCAGATCTTGGCGTTATGAAATACAGTGTCATCTTGTTCTTCAGGAGACAAAAGCAATGTTTCAAATAAGGAACTTGAGACTTGGCAGTAGCCTGTGGGGTAGCATAAGAGACCAGGCAGGGGTAAACCTGGCTTCAACACCATGTGATGACTTGTAGCTGAATGTGAAAAACAGAGCTGGGGGCTTTACAGCAGTTTTCTCAGGGAAGAAATCAGGAGATCTTCTGGCAGCCCGTGAAGAAAGGGCACAATTATACTCTGGACTCTTTCTAGGAAATGTGTATCTTTGTCCTTCTTAAAAAGAACATCTACATCTTTACCTGAGAAAAAACATTGGCCAGTCTTCATCGATTGCTCTCTGTGTTTGAGTAGACTTTTTGCTCATCCCTGCCTTTGCATAGTCTGTCCTTTGAAAAATCTTTCACATCTATCAAACTGATCATGAGGGACTTTTTGCTACTACCCACTCAATCAAGCAAGAAACAACCCCACAATTGAACATATAAGGAAAGATGAAAAACGTTGTAATTTGTATTGGCATCTTCCGGAAATGGGCCTTCTCCTTTGCTGCTTTACTGAGTTTGCTCAAAAGCGTTCAGAGTATACCCCATGGTTGGTGTGACCTTTTTTCCCACAAACCACATGAAACTCCATCCTCTGATTTCGCCTTCGTGCCCCTTTGTTTACTAGAGTTGATTTTCCCAGGATTCTTCTCTTGAAGAAGTCCTCATGGCCAGTGAGATATTGTGTTTCTGCACCCATTCCCACTTGCATTTCAAGAGGCCTCTCAGGTTCCATTTGTAGCCCACACACTGACATAGAAACAACATCTTTTTTTCCTACTCCTGCAACTTTGCAAAATTGCAAGGGCTGTGTGTGGGAGCCGTGCGACCGTGGTGGTGCAGGATGAAAGGAAAAGGCGGTTCCTGTAATCATGCCATCATTTAGAAACACAGTACTGTAAAATTACAAAGGCCATGTAAAAGAAGTGGCGAGTTCAAGTTCATTTTGAGTCCAGGTAGGTAAAATTATGTGTAATACAGTTACATGTCAGACAACAGAGTAATGGGGTCCCCAGAGAATTGAGCATAGTCATTGAGGTGAATTAAACACTGCTATTAAAACCACACTTATAAGTGAGCCAGATTCTACCCACAGTGCTTGCATGTTTTGTGCCCTGGAACAGATCAAACTGTCCTCTTCTTGTGCGTGGACTCCATCCTCATGGATGTATTTTTCTTATCACACCTTAGATATCAAAGTATTATAGTAATGCTAAGAAAATATGCTTTTCTCACCCAACATCCATTCCTTGGAAAAGGCCTGCTTTTGGTTTTAAAATGTATCTTAGATTCATTTGAGTTTTTTAGACATAATTGCAGTAAGGCTAGGGAGAGTGCTGGCACAAAGTACTTTCTTAGAAGCACGAGAACCATTGTTAAATACTACATAAAAACAGCCAAGTGTGGTGGTGTATCTTTACAGTCAAGTGTGAGCAAAACAGAGGCAGGCAGATCCCTGGGCATAATATGCCCAACAGCCAGCCTAGTGTGCTGGGCAATGACAAACACAATCTCAAACAAAAGGTCTAGAGATCCTGTAGAAAAATACCCAACGTTCTCTGGATTCCATATACCTCCGGACACTTGTGCATGCATGCCTACCTCAAAATACACATCACCTACACACACACACACACACACACACACACACACACACACACACACACAAGAGAGAGAGAGAGAGAGAGAGAGAGAGAGAGAGAGAGAGAGAGAGAGAAGAAGACATGTTCATGTGATTTTTTAAAAAGTCACTTTAGGTTTGGGTCCACGAAACCATTCTAGTTAATCTCAGCCTTCTGAACTCTATGCTGACAATATTGTTTTTCCATATGAAGTTGAAAGAATTAAAGACCCAGAAATGAACCCCCACACCTATGTACACTTGATTTTTGATAAAGAAGCCAAAACCATGTCATGGAAAAATGAAAACATCCTTAACAAATGGTGCTGGACTAACTGGATGTCTACATGTAGAAGAATGAATATGGATCTATACTTATCACTCTGCACAAAACCAATCAGAATGGCTAAGATCAAAAACCCAAGAGATAGCACATGCTGGTAAGGATATGGAGCAATTGTTGGTGGGAGTGCTAACTGGTACAACCATTTTGGAAATCAATTTTGCATTTTCTCAGAGAGCTGGGAATAGTTCTACCTCAAGACCCAGATATACCAACCCTGGGCATATACCCAAGAGATGCCCCAACATCTCCCAGAGACGTTTGCTCAATTATGTTCATAACAGCTTTATTCATAGTAGCCAGAGACTTGAAATAACCTAGGTGTTACTCAACTGAAAAATAGATAAAGAAAATGTGGTGTATCTACACAAGGGAATACTATTCAGCTATTAAAAATAAAGATATAATGAATTTTTCAGGCAAATGGATAGAGCTTGGGAATATCATCCTGAGTGAGGTAACCCAATCCTAAAGAACATTGATTGGATGGTATATACTCACTTGTAAGTGGATATTAGCCATAAAATACAGGTATCTTATATTCTACAGACCCAAAGGAAATAAACAAAAAGGAAGGCACATGGAAGGAAGCTTGAATCTCACTTAGAAGGGGGAATAAAATAGTCATGAGACAGATGGAGGGAAGGAAGTGGGAGGGAGGGAAAATGGGGAGGGGAATGGGGGATTCAGGATCAGGTGTAGGCAAGATCAGGAGAGATCTCTAGATGACCATGAAAATGCATGGAAATTTGCAACTGACTGGGGTGAAGAGGTGGGGTCATCTCCAGGACAAGATATGGTTTGGGACAAGGAAGGCACCCAAGAATCAATAGGAGTGATCTTAGCGGTTACTCACAACATTGGGTATAAGGAAGCTTAAGAGGCCACCTCCAGTATCAAGGCAGGAACACCAGTGGAGTGATAGAGACACCAACCTACCCACACAATTTTCAAGCCAAGATTTATCCCTTCTACAAGTAATGCAGGCATAGGGGATGGAGTAGAGACTAAGGGAACAGCCAACCAATAATTGGCCTAACTTGAGACCTATCCCATGGGCAAGTACCAGTCCCTAACACTATTAATGGTACTCTGTTATGCTTGGAAACAGGAGCATGGTGTCCTCTGAGAGGCTCCACCCAGTAACTAACTAATATAGATAGAGACACCCACAGCCAATCAGTGGATGGAGCTTGGGGACTCATACCAAAGAATAGAAGGAAGAATTGTGTGTTCTAAAGGGGATTGGAACTCCACTGGAAGACCTACAGAGTCGTCTAATGTGGACTCTTGGGGTTCTCAGAGTCTGATCTACCAACTAAAGATCACACATGGGCTGGACTTAGGCCTCCACATTCATATGTAGTAGATGTGCAGCTTGATGTTCACGTAGATCCCAAACAACTGGGACAGTGGGTATCCCAAAAGCTGTTGGCTATTCCAAAAGCTGTTGGCTGTATGTGGGCTATGTTCTTTAGCTGTGTTGCCTTGTATGGACTCAGTGGGAGAAGAAACAACCAGGATAGCAGAGACTTGAAATGCAGGGAGGGGGTGGATTCCCAGAGGGGCCCTCACCCACTCAGAGGAGAAGTGTATGGGAGAGAGGGGAAAGATTGTGGGAGAGAAGGAGCAGAGAAGCAGTGAGTGGGATGTAAAGTGAATAAGTAACATGTTTTCAAGATAAAATGGTGTAAAAACTGAAACAAATTAACAAATGGCTCATGTAGAAAGTGAAGTATGGTGGCAGAGCCACCGCCAAGAGTATTTTGAGGAAGAGGAAGGTGTTTTATCCAAAGAAATTAGCGCAGTGTTTGGATCACAATTAATGCTGAGTCACTGGCCATTGCTATTAGAGTCGCTACTGATCAAAAAAATTTAAGGATCAAGAGTATTGTTGTTACAGCATAAACAAGAATGGTTTGCCAGTGTATGGTTTCACAGTTGTATGTGTCTTCTGTTCCTATAGAAGCAGAGTATCAGTCACTCGGGAAGTCACTGGCTTCTCCCTGCAGGCATACACATCGCTTCTTCTATCCCCACAGCAACTTTTCTAAAGCTATCTGCATAGTGGGAAAATTGTGAACATTTTTGTTAGAATGTCAGCAATTATACATCTTGGACAAAATGTGTCTTCTCCAATGAAGCCACAATATCCTTTTTTTTTTTCTGGAGCTGGGGACCGAACCCAGGGCCTTGAGCTTGCTAGGCAAGCGCTCTACCACTGAGCTAAATCCCCAACTGAAGCCACAATATCCTAATGAGCCAGAATATCCTAATGCAAGTTTATGTGTCTAGGGACAGAAAAGAGTACATGAGCAAGCAAATGTGTTTCAAAGTACCCCACACCAATGTTTCTTTATGGGCAATTCTGCATCAATCTGGTGTATTTAAATCTGAGTAAAAGATTTACACCAAGGAATTACTTTCTATTCAGTCAGTGTTACCAAGAGGACTTTGACTTTGAACCACAAGGTAGGGACGGAAGAGAACTTTTAAAGCTCGTAAGTGGCCTGAAAGCAGAGGTGGGATGAGAGACCAAAGGGTCACTGGTGGAGAAAGCAAGCTTGGGAATGGTCCTGTGGAAGCCCTTTGTGTCATATATTCCTGAGCGTCGCTGGGCATGAGGAGAGCTCTTTTCCTGAGGATGAAAATGCCATAAATATATTCGTGAGATTAAACTCTGACTTTTCTTTTAAAATAACTTTTAAATTATTTTTAAAAGTTGCTTGCTGATTCTCTCTGATTAACTTGGCTCAGCTGTCACTCCTATCATTTTGAAAAAAAAATCTTAATACAATTTCCCCTCTACTCATCTCAAAAGACTCAAAAAGGAGATAACCTTGCAAGTACATAGCTGTGATGTTGGCAAGACCGAGATGCATGCTATGCTCATGAGTCAACAGCCAACGTTCTGCTCTTGTCCCTCATTATGAGTATGTGAGTACCTGTGGTCTGGGGACTCGTTCTAAAGTCGTGGAGATTTTCTATGTCACCATCACCTGGATGTATGCCCAACTCTCTGTACTTCTGTGTTCCAAAGTGCCATGGATGGTGTCTCACTCGTGTCTATGCAGCATGAGATACTTAAGAAGGAAGCACAAAGATTCTGGAGTCTAGGAGTCCTGACTTCTCTGTTTGGTGTCACTGGGCAAGCTTGTGGCTATTAATAAATGGAAGAAAGAAGAAAGGAGAAGCTCAACTTTTCTGGCTTTTAGATGGGACAATGGATGCTAGTTGCTCAGGTGACACCTGGACAGTCTTCAGAGGACAGCTGACCTCAGAGGCACCATGTGATGCTCATTCCTTCTCATGACGCCTGTCTATGGAAGGAGGGACTCTGCGGTTGCTTTTCCTTCCTGCACTGTTACTAAGTGGGAGCTAGGTACACAAGCCTATCTCAGGCTTGTTCCACATCTCCTGAGTCAGCATTTGCATCTTAATCAGATCTCCCAGGGACCAGTAGACATGTTACAGTTTGAGAAGCCTTTCAGTGTGGCATCTCTACACTAAGCTTCAGATAAAAGGAGTCTTTGTGAGGCTGTCTATGATCTCATCCGTATGAGCCTTCCAGCAAGTTTTGTCTCACTGACTCCCTGGGAAGCTGTCTTCCAGCAGAACCCCAGGTTTCTCTACCTGGGAACGACTTGGGTTTCTGCTCTCACATCTACCCCCACCCCTTCTCTTCCATTCTGTTTTTTTCCAGTCCAAATGGATTCTAACTTCTTCCTACTGCTTATCCCAAATATCTCCTTTATCATTAGATTCACTAATCATTTATTTCTAGAAAAACAGAGCCAGGCATATTAACAGACACTCATTAATTTCTACTTTGTCTCAACCTTGAACTGAAAGAAAAAGCAAACACAAGCATCACTCTACCTGAATTAGAAAAAAAGAAAAAAGAAAATAACTATCAGTGTGGATTCAGGGTTGGAGGAAGAATATCGATTAGTTTGTTGAAACATAGCACTCTACCATATTTATATATAATGCAAGTGTTAGAAGCATACTCTCAATAATTTTTAGGTCATGCTATCATATCATAAAGAACAGATCCCTATAAAGCGATCACTGTATCTATCTTCTGTTCTGGGTAGTTATGTTTAAAACCTTTGGTTTTGAAGTCCCTCAACAGGAAAATGAATGCAGTTTTCCACACTGAACACTGGAGAAGCAGGTCAGGCCAGCAATAAGTAATATCACGTTGGAGACTGAAATCATTTTTATATTCCTGGTTGGATGGATCTAGAGAAGCTCTTCTCACCTCACCAGACTGCCTTTGAATGAACCTAGCATGGCGTCTAACTCATAGTTTTTTATGAGGATTAAATAAGACCATCTGTGTAAACATTCATATAGTGTCTAACAGAAACTATACCCAATAATGGTGTCTGTGGCTGTTGATGCTCACTGAGGTCACTGGTAAACTATGAAATATTTTAATCTACACCTCCAGCATTGGATTAGTCCATGAAATCTGTACTTGGAAGCATCGCTGCAGTGCTGATGCTTAGTGATGTCTGAGGACTAATCACATACCATATTCTCTTCTACACTGTCATGCCCATTACCCACAATTCTCTTTCTCTTTCTTTCACTGTCTCCAAACCTATTTCCCTTCCCCTGGAACACATATGGAGATAAAATGGAAAGCACTTGACATGACCAGAGGAGGTAGCCAAGTGGGATGACTAAGGAAGAGTTCCTAGGTTGGCCCAGTCCCACTCACCAAGGGTCTTCTCATAATTGTCCTTCTGTGTTTTGAGAATGCAGAGATATTTCAAGATGGATCCAGTCTGGCTCTTTATCCCTTCTTGTAAGAAAGCCACCAACTGAACGGAAACAACAATTTTGAGTCTCCTATAAGAGAGATAGATCCCTCCTGTATCGAGTTTCTGGCATGTGTCTCCTACATTAGTTCATCCAGCATTAATGAATTCACTTGAGAAATTAGAGTTTATTAAAAGGTTGTACATCCTGTAATTAGGGACCAGGTACTCTTGGTCCCCAAAGCCCATCCTGTCATTCATTAAATTATACTAGCATACATTTCTCTATTTTTTTAAAAGAATAATTTTGGTTTCTGTCTATCTATCTATCTATCTATCTATCTATCTATCTATCTATCTATCTATCTATCTATCATCTATCTATCTATCTCTATTTATCTATCTATCATCTATCTATACTATCTGTCTATCTATCTATCTATCTATCTATCATCTATCTATCTAACCATTCAAAATAGCCAACTCTGGGGCAAGTCTGAAAGTCATATACCCTAAGTCTGTACTGCTTTCAGAAGTGCATGGATCAAGCCATTCACAGACCTCAGAGGACCCCCTAAGTGTCATCAAACACTCTCATACAGTGACTATGTATGAGGAAAACAATTTTGCTCAGAGCCTGTCGTTGGCTTTCCAAAATCTATTGTAGTTTTAACATTTCACAGGGCAGTGAACCAGCACCTTGTGTCTTGGAAGCTCTAATGAGGTTGGAGAAGGTCTTCTGAGCTCTGTGGGCAGCTCCCAGAGCTCTAATTGAGAGCCAAGCTTGAGACTCAGCAGAGAGTGGAAAATATTCTCCAAGCATATGCTCTGAGTGGCAAGTATTCGCTCACGAGCCTCACAGGGCCTTCTTCCTACCACAGCTGAAAGAGTTAGAGCAGAGCCAACTCGGTTGAACAGAAATCATATTCCAGCAGAAATATAACAGCATTGACCACCATAAAGACTTCTGTGGGATGTTCTAGATAACTATGCTTTCAAATGTGTAGACTCAGCATGACTGGAATATCAGCATCACATTATCCAAGGCAACCTAGGGATTGGTGACGTTAGGTGATTTGGCAGGAGCAGAATAAAACACGTTATGACCTCTGGAATCCATTTAAAACTATTATGACTTTCTCTCTATTGAAATTGGCAAAGACCCCGAACAGCTCACTGCTCTATCAGTCAACAAGGCTTTTACCGTCCTTCACAGGATGGACTTAGGCTTCTCCACAAATCAGTTACAGTCAAAGGTCTGTTCTGGTGTCGACTTTGACTCTTCTCCAGCCCACATAGGAGCACCGTTCCCTGTCTGCATTGAGCCCTTCAGATGCACCGGGAGCCTCTGCTTCCTTGCAGTTGCCTTAGTTCTTTGGCACATGTAGCAGTCAAGAAGGCTTGTGTAATTCATCCTCAAGCTTCAAAGTCAGGAAGTGGCACCTCTCCCAGGCTTTGAGTATCTGGGCCCTCTGTCTAGCCAAAGCCAATAAAAAAAAATACCAGATCTGCAGAGGGCAAGAATTTTTTTTTTTTTTTTTTTGGCTTTTGACTTTGGCTCCTTCTCAATGCATAACCCAGCGAGAGTTACACATGCTAAGGGAGTATCCAGCCTTGTTTTCAAAAGAGTCATCAGCACCACTTCTACGTCTACAGACCTGGACTACAAATCTGCCTTCCCACCTTACCACAGTATACAGTTTAAAGAAGAAAAAAAATCCCAAGATGGGCTAAAAATATCCGATCCAGCTTCAGTGCTCCGTGAGGGCTGAGCACACTCATGACATCCATGGGAAAGACACTGCCAACGTTATACACGATGTCACGTTCTGATGAGTTAATTGCTCTAATTGAACATTAAGTGAAGTGGAGGGAAAGGAACATTAACGCGTGAGGTTTTTACTTTTTCACACATTAAATAAAAAGGCAAATACAGACTTAACATTGCCTAAAAACTTGCGTGAAGCTAACTTTTAAGCAGAAAAAAACAACTGCTTAAACTTGCAGAGGAGAATGGCTCATGAATTATAATAAATCCACCAACTGTAAAAGAAGGTAAAGGGTTCTTTGTCCTTCCTTACCAGCATGGGTTAGTGGAGAGAACAAGGTGTCCAGGAGTCAGAAAGAATCACTTTAAATCCTCCTGCTTCAAACAAGGTTTGCAAAGTGATGGCTGGCTGTACAAACGGCTGCAGCTTCCTTACCTGTCATTCAATAATTTCTGTTTCAATACTTAAGTGGAGGGAGAAGGGAAAGAGGCCAGAAAAACAGAGTAAAAGAAAGAGAGAAAGAGGCACAAACAGACAGAGAAAGAGAGAGCCTACCATCATACGGTAGAATTTTAACAAATGTCAATTTCTTCTTCACTGTTCACTAAATCAACAGAATCTGGAAATGACTAAAATTAAAGAGGAATAACAGGAGAAAATAAGAAAGAGATAGCAAAGCTGAGAGGAAAGTGATGGGACTAGAATAGGGTAGTATTGAGCCAGCTCCTATGCATATATGAGCCCCTGATGACTGCATTGGCAGTGCCATCAAGAGACTTCAGTGAAACTGGAGACTCAGAGGTCAAGGCTTGGCAGTCATTGCTGTGGAGTGATGTGAAGGAGGCATTCTGCTCACGGAGAAGAGCAGAGATGCTGTGTCTGTGTTGTCCAGGTCTCAAAGAAGCTACACTAGCAGAACTCAGAAAAGTTTTCCAAATATTCAGCAGGGTGACAGTGTATGGCAGTCCCCCACAGAACAGCCATATGTCTGCCACCTAGGTATCTACAGTTGCCCATCCACTGGGAACAGTGCAAGTTTCCCCTCTTCCGGATTCATCAGAGACTTGCTGTGCTTTCCATGGAAAGATATTAATATTTCTGCAGATGTAGAACTGGCTCCCACTCTGTAAGTTACCTTTTCTCCTGGTTGACTGTTTCTTTAGCTGTACAGAAGCCTTCGGGTTTTATGAAGGCTCGATTATTTAAAACTTGCCCTAAAAACATATATACAACCAGCATGCAGACTAATCAGGTTGTATTCATGAGTTTTGGAATGGTTATCTATGTACATACAGGTATATAACAATAATTAATGAAGAAAGAGGTCATAAATTTAAAAGAGGTCAAGAAGGAATATATAGAAGGGTTTGGGGGAGGAAAAGGAGGAAGAAGTGGTATAATTATACATTATAATCTCAAAAAAATAAATCATTTTTGATGCGTGTTGAACTCTTAGTTCTTAATCTGGGAGAATATGATGATATCGCAAAAGGGTCTCTGTGGAGGGAGTTCATTTAAATCTTTAAGAGTACGGGCCCCAAATCCAGGGGCCAAGTCTCCTCATAAAGAAGGGAGTTGACTAGGTTTGCAATACTGGGGATGATTTCTCACCTGCTCTGTGGGCCTTAAATTTCATTAGACTCCTATTGGCTACCATCAAAATATAAGTGCTACTGTTACAGTTTTAGGGATACTTTGCTAGGGTAGTGATTATTGTGGTTTATAGATATCACAGATGGGTAGTGCTAATGATTGCTTCCCTCCATTGGCAGCTTATATATCATCCTCCAGGACTAAAAGAGGTAGTTCCCAGGGAGAAGGTTTTTCAGATTAACTCAAGTTCAATTTCTCTAAGTCTTATGTCCAAAGTATGTGGTGTCTCTAGCAATAGGGACTCACTTTCAACTTCTGGGATGTAACTAACCTTGTATTGTTTTTTGTAGCATATCTGGATCTCTTCTGACCAAAACCTCAAAAGGAGGTTTCTCATGCCTGGTACTGGGGATTTTGTTGGGGGAAGAATTATCATCCCATGTGATGTAGCTTCATTTAAAAAATATAAAGATATAGATATAAATATGTATAAGCCTATCCTTATATGTATCATACATAATTTTAAGTAAATAAACATAATGATTATTTATAAAATTTTCAGTCATCCTTAATGTAATTTGTGAATTCCCTTTCCTCTCTTCTGTTTATCTCCCTTGCCAATAGAGCCCAGATCCACCACCCCATCTTTCCCACTCTTCTTTCCCTGTCAGTATAAAATCTGGTCAAATACTCATGGCTTGTGAAATCATGGTTCTTAGAGGAGAGCCTACTACTTCCTCATTCTGAGGTCAGCATGATTATATCTGCATTCTAAATACTTATCCATAAACCCACAGGTGTCAATACCACCCATCACGAAAGACGCTCCTTTTACAGCAGAAGGGGACAATTACAGAAAGCTACAACTTGCCAAAAATACAGAGAACAACTGACTATGGGGTAAGATAGTCAAACTGACATATCTACAACACAGGTCTTGCACTCAAGGTTCAAGGAACACCTCAGAAGGAAGAGTAGGAATACTGTAAGAACCAAGGGTCGTGACATCTATTACGAGATTGTACCTTCTAGAGATGACAAGAAGCTACGGCCATAAAGCCTTATCAGCACGGCAACCTAAAAAAATCCTGATGTCTCAATACAGAATGGAGAGACCCCATGAGACCCAAGCCCTAGATGAAGAATTACAAACACCTAATAGTGAGTAAGAGAGAGAGAATTAGTCTTCCTCAGGGATGAGCCCTGGACCAGACGTCTAACAGCAAGTGTCCAACCCTAGAAACATCCATACAGGCAACATTGAAGGGACTGAACAGGTTGTATGTATTTGTTCATTATTCACTTTTATGTATTTTGTGACAACAATGGATCATACAATTATACAATTTGGAGAGAGTAGGAGAAATCGGGAAGGAACTAAAAAGGGAGAGGATGATGTAATTCCCTTTTAATCAAAAAGTTAATTATAACAATGAAAACAGTTTTAAACAGGAAACTAGTCATATGGATAGGCATACACAAAATGTTATTTAACATGCAGAGATACAGACGGCAGTCGCTATCTACAAGACAAGGAGGGGAACTTAGATGCTCCCCTCACAGCTGGTCAAAGGGCCCTACGCAGTCCCTTCTTCCTTCTTCTACCAGGCATCTATCTCCTGAGTCTACAACTCTGCTTCTTCCTACTTAACTGTACCTTTGGCCTTCTCTTGACGGTAGAAGATGTGCTCACTTCTCTGTGTGTTTTGAAAGTTTAATTTCTCTTTGTTTTGTTAGCAACCATTCTGTGGCCATATCAGTGAACTCCCTCCAGGAGCATCTGTCAACTCTTACCTGACAAATGTTTTATTGAAAAGTAAAGCTCGGCAAGCAAAGATATACAGATTGGAGATCCAGGAGAAAATCCTACCTCAGATGATCAGAGAGCTCATATTCTGCAAAATATAAAAAAACATCCATGTGAGAATATTTGAACGGAACTTTAGGGAAGTATAAGTTGGATCTGAAGAGACCATTGAAGAGGATTTTTCCAGTTGCTGGCTTCTTTGGCTTGTCAATAATAGTGTAATGACTGTAGCCTTTTGGGAGAATGTGTTTGGCCATGACTTAAGAGGATACATTGGTTAAAGTACTGACAAGACAGAAAAAGAGAAATTTATGAGCTGCCCTAGGTTGACTCCTGAAAACAAGAATTATGCTGTGGAAGTGGAGAGACATGAGATGTATGTATCAAAAGCACCACGAAGAAAGAACCAGTAAGTCTTCCAAGGAGTTTAAGATGACCTCGAACTCTTCAGCTGGGTAATGAAAAATTGCTTAGCAAGAAGCAAAATGGGGGGGGGGGAGATGGCTCAATGGTTATAAGCTACAATTTCCTTTCTGGCAACCATATCTGATGGTTTAAAACTTGCCTTCAACTCCAGCTCCGGGAGAGCAGAAGCTCTCAGATTCATTTGGCCTCTGCGGTCATATGCTCAAACCCCACATAGACATAAAAACATACACACAATCCAAAATAAGTCTGCTTGAAAAAAGAAAAATCAAATGATATGGAGCTTATGCTGGATAATATATGATGTCCAGCAAGTGATACTAGGAAATAACAAATATTAATAATTAAGAGTAAATGCTTCGTTTTGTAGGTGTAAGTTAAAAAAAAAACTTTGCACACACACATGCACTCACAGTGCTGAATCTGACACAGATTAGAATGGTGAAATCTTCAGTTTCTATTTGTGGGGACTAGGGAGCTCTTGCCTAGTGTGTTTAAAGGGTTCTTAGTTTAATTCCTGGTGCTGGTAAAAAATTAAAGTTAAAATTAAG